>NC_022009.1:13210048-13214539 GCF_000317375.1 Microtus ochrogaster | reverse complement strand
AAAAAAAATATAAACTGAATGCAAATTTCTTATTAAGATATGTTTTGCCGTTATCCTCTCCATTATATGGTGTGTCTAATCATTTCATCAATAGTATCTAATGAGAAGTTTTGATTTTGATAGTCATTTAAATGAGATTTATTTCTTATTCCATAGTGCCCCATACCATATCCAACTTCAGGGCTCATCCAGCCACAATATCCTGCACTGTTGTAGAGCTTGGCACCACCATCATCAACAATAGCATCATTATTCTGTGTGTATGTATGTTTGTGTGTACACGCATGTGGGCACAGATGTCTTTGGAGGTCAGAAGAGAGTGACAGATGTCTTGGAGCTGGAGTTACAGATAGTTGTGAGCCACCCAATGTAGCTGGAATGGAAGTTTGGTCCTCTCCAAGAAAAGCAAGCGCTTTTACCGAGTCATTGTTCCAGGCCCTGATAAAGTCAAGTCTAAAATGATTTTTATAACAACTTCTTGTCTGAGAACCTTTTGCTAAGTTTTACATCTTCAATAAATCTCCCCGTTGTTTTCTTTAGCAGTGTTATGCTTCAGATATGCTTCATTGCGAGTTAAATTTGAGGTGTGGGCTGTTTAATGAAGATGTGGACACATACATATAAGTTGATAGTTTCCTTGGGTTACTTCAGAACTTTGATGAAAATCAAATACTATGCATTATTGTGTTTATTAATATGATAGGCATTTGTAGTTATCTATTGGGTTATGTTTTGATATCACAGTCTTGATAATATGATTACTATCTTCATTTTATGTAGCTTGAGCTCTTCAGCTTAATTTTTTTCTTTTCAAGATAAGTTTAGATATTTGAAGTTCTTTGCATTTTCACATAAACTTTAGAACGGTTCCCACAGTTCTTCAAAATGATTTATGAGATTCTGATATAAATTATGCTGAGTTTCTAAATAATTAGTATATTTGAAAATATCACTGCCAGTGCATACATATTTTATATTGTTCCATTTATTTAGGACTAGTTAGCATTGATATCATTTTATAGTGTTATTGTGAGTATCTCATCTGTTCATGCCTTTTAAAAATAATTTTTGATGTTGCAAATGGTATTTAAAACATCTTCAAATGGTTTACTGCTAATACATAAATTTTTACGTATATTGAATTTGTATTCTGAGAATATAAGGATAGAAAAACCATTTGGATCTTTCTATCTAGACCGTCCTGCAGTCTTGATGAGAGACTGTTTTATTGTGTTATGATTTGATTCTGAATTGTGTCCCAGAGGCTCATGTGTTAAATGCTCAGTTCCTAACATGTAGTTCTCTTTTGGATACTATGGTGCCTTTAGGGGATGAGATAAGGCTTGCAAAAAGTAGGTGTGTAGGGCAAGGTCTTGGAGGTTAGACCCACTCCTGGTTCTTCTCTAGCCTTCTTAGTTTCTCATCTGCCTCTCTGTGAACTACTGTGCCACACACTTCCACTACCATGAGTTCCAACATGCTTTCCCTGCAATGATGGACTGATCGATACTCCTAAAATCATTTGTCAAAATGAACTCTTTTTGACTCATGCCATTTCTCTCAGGTGCTTGGTCAAAGCAATGCAATAGCAGTGCGATGGCGTCTTCCTTTCTAGTCTTGTATTTACCATTCATATCTTTTCTCTCACTTGTTATCACTTCCATACAATGATGAGTAGAAGTTGTGAGAGAGAATACACTTGTCTGGTTCTTCATCTTAGGAAGAAAATGTTCAACATTTTGCAGTAATGCGTGATGATATTCCTAAGTCTTTCTTAGGTACTCAATATGTTGAAAACTTCCCTCTTCTTTCTTTTTTTCTTTACAATAAAGTTTTATTTTTTTGTTTTGTGTTTTTTTGTTATCACTTACATAATTTTTTTAAATTTATTTATTTCCCTCTTCTTTCTAATTCACAATTTTTTATTTTTTGTGGCTGTTGAATATTGTTACATGCTTTTTCTGTGTTGCTTTCAATAATTATATGCTTTGTTTAATATAATGAGTTCCACCAGTTGATTGTTGCATGTCAAGTGAAACTTAAATTTCTGGCATTAACTCTGTGTGACTACATAGTGTTTTCCTCTTCGGATCCCATTAGATGCTACTTGTTAGCATTTATTTGAGGAGTCTTGGAAATGCATCTCTGAGAGATGAATGTCCTGATAGCTTTTAAAAATAAAATTTGAGGCTCTCAATAATATAGAATTTTAATGTTTACAGCTAATAAATTGAAAAGCAAAGTGATGTGTTAAAAGTTTTGACAAACTTGTATCTACTTCTGTGTAAATGAGGAACAGTTCTTAAATCATCTGCAGCCTGTTTCATGTGGGCTGCATATCGTCGTGTAGGCTGCACAAAGTCATGCAGGCTGCACATAGTCACGGAGGCTACACATAGTCATGTATGCTACACATAGCCAAGTAGGCTGCACATTGTTATGTAGGCTGCACATAGCCATGTAGGCTGCACATAGCCATGTAGGCTGTGCATAGTCATGTAGGCTACACTCACAGGGCTGAGACCAGAGTTGATGGATTGTTTTGGTGCTCTTTTATGTAACATGTTGCTTTATGTCACAATAACATATATCTTTTATTAATAAACTGCTCTGCTAATCCTGTTTTTTGAATATCAAAAAATGCTATCAAGATTGATGATCATGTAGGTTGTTTCCAGGTTCTGGCTATTATGAACAATGCTGCTATGAACATAGTTGAGCATATACTTTTGTTGTATGATGGGGCCTCTCTTGGGTATATTCCCAAGAGTGGTATTGCTGGGTCCAGGGGTAGGTTGATCCCGAATTTCCTGAGGAACCGCCACACTGCTTTCCAGAGTGGTTGCACAAGTTTGCATTCCCACCAGCAATGGATGAGTGTATGCCTTTCTCCACACCCTCTCCAGCAAAGGCTATCATTGGTGTTTTTGATTTTAGCCATTCTGACAGGTGTAAGATGGTATCTTAAAGTTGTCTTGATTTGCATTTCCCTGATCGCTAAGGAAGTTGAGCATCTTTCGGGAATTCACCAAGGCCAGCTGGCCTGAGTCTGAGTCTGAAAAAGCATGGGATAAAACCGGACTTGCTGAGCATAGCGGACAATGAGGACTACTGAGAACTCAAGAACAATGGCAATGGGTTTTTGATCCTACTGCACGTACTGGGGGGGCCTGGGCAGTTTGGATGCTCAACTTACTAAACCTGGATGGAGGTGGGCGGTTCTTGGACTTCCCACAGGTCAGGGAACCCTGATGGCTCTTCAAGCTGATGAGGGAGAGGGACTTGATCGGAGGAGGGGGAGGGAAATGGGAGGCGGTGGCGGGGAGGAGGCAGAAATCCTCAATAAATAAATAAATTAAAAAAAAGATTGATGATCATGGTTGTTTATTTAAACATATTGCATGTCATGATTTCGTGATTGTGGATGCTGTGTCCTTGTCTTATCTGTGGAATTTTCTTGATTCTGCCTCTTCTAAATAGGGCTTCACATTCATAATAAGAAAACTGTTGAGGTGACCTTTATGCCCAAAATATCTGTATGTTTCTTGGAATGGCCAATAGGATTTCCCCTTTTTACTCTTATGAAAGAAAGGACACAGGAATAATTCTTAATGCATGCGGTTCTTGAAATTTTAATTAATTCAGAGCTGTTGTGAGTGTGTTTCTGTTTACCAAACTTTAGATAAAGGAGCAGTACATGAAAATAATAATTCAAAGAATTTCAGCCTCTCTAGTGCATTTATGAACACATAAAATGTTAGTGTGAATATTTTCAATGGTTGTTTATCTTATACATTAAGACCATGTTCCTGCACAAATGCTGGCAGAGTATCTTCAAACAGGTTTTGTTTCTAGGTTTAAATATTCTTGTCAATCAACTCTAATCATAATACAGTTTTTAGAAGAAAGTAAGGGCCTAGAAATTTAGCAGCCATTTCATTTTTTTGTAATATGTTCTTTCTCTTGAATCATCAGTAACTAAATCTTCATGAAACTGATTATGTCTTTTTTTCAGCATAGGATTCTATTCTCCCTTCTTTCTATACTGTAAAACTCGAAACTAAATTAAGCAGCACTTTAAGTCTGACCCACAGGACTTTTTCTGGGGGGAGGAGATGGAGGCTATGCACTTATTTGATAAATAAGAATTGAATATAAGGATCATGATGGAATGACTTGTTATACCTGACATTTAACCCTTAAATTATTTTCAGTTTTTTGAGATGAGAATATTTAAAATCCTCCTATTGGTGGTTTTTGAAATGCATACTTCAGTGCTAACTGTGGTTGATGAGCTTCGAAAAATCATCAGTTTACATTCATCTCAAAGCTTCTGGTTTAAGATTAAAATCTGGAATCTGTGTTTTGGAAGGAAAAGCCAAAGAAACTTAATGGAGGGCCGGGCGATGGTGGCGCACGCCTTTAATCCCAGCACTCGGGAGGCAGAGGCAGGCGGATCTCTGTGAGTTCGAGACCAGCCTGGTCTACAGA
>NC_022009.1:13208562-13209875 GCF_000317375.1 Microtus ochrogaster | reverse complement strand
TTAATGGAGGAATAGAGCAGGTTCTCTCTCTCTCTTATGCTGTGATGAAGCAAGGCCACACACCATGTGTTCGCGCCTTTTCCAGTTCCCATGGCCTGCTTAGGTCACCAAAGTCTGCGAGCATACTTTTGAAGGATTCCAAAACCATCTTTTGAGTTGTCTTGACTGAGGCCCGGTCAAAGAGAGAAGGGCAAGCTTCACTAAACCCTGTTTAGATTGTAGACCTACATTCAAATAAAATGACTTAGCCATTAAATGTCTTAGCCATGAAATCAGGTACTATGTAGACATAGTAGCTATAATGAACTTTAGTTTTGAAATACAGTAGTTGAAACAGTAAATGAAGTTACTTGGTGTCACAGGCATCCTCACTGACAGGTGACTGAATTAGAATTTCTAGAACTTTCTGGTTCATAAGCAGAAACCAATAATTGATTTCAGTGTTCACTTCCAAGCTCATTGGTAAAGTATCTTCAGATTCCAAGAGTCATTGGTGGCAGAGAGTATGTGTGTGTGTGTGCAGGTGTGCGCACGTGTGCGCGATATGTATGTATGTATGTATATATATTTACATACACACGTGTGTGTGTGTGTGTGTGTGTGTGTGTGTGTGCACCCTGCATGAGTATGGAAGTCAGAGGTTATTAGCAGGTTCCCTCTTCAGTTGATCTTTGCCTTAATGTTTTTGAGACAGGGATTCTCATTGGCCTTGGAGTTCACCTAGTTACCTAGAATGGCTGGCTAGAAAGGGCTTATAGGCGTGGATAGCTTTGCCTGGATCTTTGTGTGGGCGATAGGGATTGGGACTCATGTCTTGAAGCTTTGCTGAATGAGCTACTTTCCTGGCCTCCAATGCTGTTATTTAATCTTACAGATGAGGACTATGTGGCTTCCAGCTGACCCTCTTCACTGCTTTCTGTCTTTCCACTGGAAATATGGAAATATGAGGCATCACTGCGGATCTTAAAAAGCTGTTTCATGTTGTAAAACTATTGAATGCTATTTTTTTACTTCTTTCTTTTCTCTCTCTTTCTTTCTTCTTTCTTTCTTTCTTTCTTTCTTTCTTTCTTTCTTTCTTTCTTTCTTCTTTCTTTGAGACAGGGTTTCTCTGTGTAGCTTTGGAGCCTGTTCTGATACTTACTCCATAGGCCAGGCTGGCCTCGAACTCACAGAGATCTCTGCCTCCCGAGTGCTGGACTTAAAGGTGTGCACCACCACTGCCTGGCGTTGATTTATTTCTTTTTTTTTTGTTAGTTTTTTTTTATTAAGAAAGAAAAAAAAATTTCCGCTCCTCCCAGCCTCCCACTCCTCCC
>NC_022009.1:13193854-13202400 GCF_000317375.1 Microtus ochrogaster | reverse complement strand
AAGAGCTGGGGGAGGGGGTTTGTGCTCTCTTCCGGGACACTCCACCCCTGGATAGCACACACTCACCCGTCCAGATGGGATTCCCTGATTTATTTCTTAAGCTATGCTTTTTTTTTAAGTCAACTTTCTTCCGGGACTTATTATCTTATTGGTTTTATTATTTATCTTATTTATTTATTTGTTTATTATCTTATTAGTTTTAAAACATGCATCAGTGGCATTCATTTGTTGTGTAACTTGCCTTCAATATTTCTGGAAATTTGTAATCCCACTCTGGAAAATGTGAAATGCTGGTGGCTAAAATTGACGTGGTATTTTCAGCAATAGAGACAGCAAACACAGAAGAATAATTTTGGTTTCTGCAAATCAACCATTGTTTTCTTATCATCTACAGTAGGAACCTGCAGAACGAGGGTTGGAGCATAGTAAAAAGGAGGGTCTGGAACATAGGAGATTGAACACAGGAAGCAATGTGCAAGCTCTGCTCCATGATGTTTCCCCTAAAACTCCACCTACATGGGTTTATCAACACTGGACTATTTCATCGGCAATTAAATTAAAAGAATCATTATTTTTGTCACCTAATATGCCAGAGGCAGACACTTCTATGGTTGGCAGAAACTGTTGCATTTGAAAACTTCCAGTAATTGCTGAGTATTCCTGACAATTTCCATCTTGAGCAGTGTTTTCCAACACTCTGCAGTTTCTTTCCAAGTTCCAAAGCAGAAAGGTACACGACATGATCATCTGATCTCCTCTTTTGCACGCTCTCACTTGTTTGTAATAAGCAGTCCAATTGAAGGCACAGAACAGAGCACCACTGGCTCCCATGGTGCCATGCTTTCTGCTCAGAATATATCACCTGGGTCTGTCTCACTGCCACATAGATTCCTCCAAAATAGAAATAATAGGAAAAGTAATCATAAAAACATAGCTTAAAATTCCAGCAGGTTAGACTCACTCCAGGTCCCAAGTTCACTTGAAGAGAGGTAAAACACCCATCGGTGTCACGGTTTCCTTTACTTTTCTCTAACATGTAGTCAACTTCTCTATTTTATTCGTTCACCTTCATTCTGCCCACATCCTGCCCTTGACACAGCAAACAGTTGGGATCCAGACTTTGAGTGTCCTTGTCCTCCACTGTCTTCTGCTTTGATATTTCTTTTATCCTAGATCACTCATTCTTTGGCTCCCAGGGCCAATCTACTTTATGAAAGCTTTTCTTTTACTCCCTGGTTCTATCTTGCACAGTTCCATCCAACTTTGTCTATTGATTTGTAGAAACAATCTTTGTATATTGTGGTAATTCAATAATTCTCTCTCTCTGTCTTTGTCCATCTCTGTCTGTCTGTCTGTCTGTCTGTCTGTCTGTCTGTCTCTCCAAGAATGTAAACTCCTTGGAGACAGAGCCTTGTAATGAATGAATGTCTTTTTGTAATCTCATTGCTTATCATAGAAAGCAAAGCCATTAAAAAAAAAATACGGTAGCACCTTGTGTGAGTGGCTAAAGATGCTTTTAGAAGTCACAGGTTATTTTAAACCCCAGTACAAAGACTACAAGGCAGGTGACGTATATTAACCTGCTCAGACATAAAACAAGACATCATCTTTGGCTGGCTTGCATACACTGCTCTGTGTTAATGCAGATAGGTATGTTACCTTTGAAAAGTTTGTGTGTTTACAGAGCAAGGGGAGCAGATACCAATGAAAACAGGTAGCCCAGGTGATCCAGCCTCTCAGAGTGTCTCTGTTACAGTTTCCTCAGAATTCTGCACCCAGAACAGTTCAAGGCTGCTGGCCATGATGGTCCGGTCTCACAGACTATTTTAGCCAGGACTGCAGTTGAGCCTTGTATTTCCCATTTGCAAAAATTGAACAACAAATGGTATAGCTAGCTCACTCAGAACTTGACTATTAATCTTAATTCTCTAAGGGTCCCCTAAAGATGCCACTGCTCCTATACAACATTCTAGAGATCATGACACCCACATTTCCACAAGGTGCTTTGGGTCATTTGGTGGGTTATGGACGCTTGTCATTGTTTAGGGGGATTGGATACAAGTTGTTATTGGTCACGGCCAGGAGAAAAGCTGAACAAAGACTGAAAGGAAGAAGGAGGATATATTCTAGAAATGACAGGATAAAAGATTAGATTGTTTAGTCCACTCTTGAACAACCACTAGACTCAAATATTTTACATTGATAAAGATTTTTGTATATTGATACAAATTTAAGGTTATTTTAGTTATACTATATATATGTTTCTACTCTTGTTTAAGACATTGTACCTATACAGATCATTTAAAATGTAATGTAAAGTTTAAGTCCTTGAAAACTATTTAGGATAATAAAAAAATAAATCAAGTTAAAAGGTATATATTGCAAACAAACTTAAAGTCATGTTAGGTATGTTTTCAAGATCATACAAGCATATATTTTAGATAGGTGATCTTTAAACACTTCAAAAACCTACAGAACATGGCATTTAAAACATTTTAGTAACACAAAGTGAGATACATCTGTTCCTGGCAGCATCAATTTACTTCAAGAGAAGAATGATGGGCATCAAAGATCCCCATATGGACTTTGCTTCCTTTGTGATAAAAGTTAGCCACTGGGCAAGAAACTGCCCTTGCCTTGACTGTTGACAGAATGCTGTTCAAATCAGACAAGAGGACACAAAAGAGAGTGACTGTCCAAACTTTGCCAAGACAAGGAAGTAGAGTCCTTCAAAATTCCTGCTTCATAGAAAAGCCTGTCAGATATTCTAGGCCTGTAGGTCAAAGATAGATGCCAAGAATTACAGAGGAACCTTAAGTGACTATACAGGCAGTAAGAGTCTCTGTCATTTCTATAGTTTTGGGAGTTGCTTTCTCTGCACTTACTGTTTGTTCAAGTAACATTTTATTCTTCTTGGGTCTCTGATGGAGATTGAAGACTAGATAGTTATAGTTTTACACTTTTCCTTGGTACCAAATTAAGAAAAGAAACTCACAAAAGAGTTGTAAAATGTGTAAGGCTAAGAGACATAAAAGCTTAAATTGTTTATCTAAAAAATGTTTTGAGGTCTAAAAAGATAGTTTTAAGATGGTAATACAAGTTATGATAAAATGGTTTATCTTGGTATATCATCAAGATAATATAGGTAATAGAGTGTTTTCTCCAGATGTGCCAAATACAAATGGACTGGACATTTTGAATATAACTTTCCTGATAATTGTTCCTATTGTATACAGTTTTACTGTGTTAGAGTTAAAAACCTTCTTTTTTATTTAGACAAAAAGGGGGGAATATTGTGGAATATTCCTTTACACTGTGTGAAAATGTGTTACTGTAATTGGTTTAATAATGAGCTGAACGGCCAATAGCTAGGTAGAAGGTATATCAGAGACTTCTGGGGACAGAGAGCTCTGGGAAGAAGAAAGGAAGAGTCACCAGTCAGATACGGAGGAAACAGACATGCAGGAGGAAAGGGAGGAGAGGCAAAATCCATGAGTTAGGTGTCAGCACGTAGACTAATAGAAATGGGTTAACTTAAGTTATAAGAGTTAGTGGGACAAGCCTAAGCTATGGGCTGAACTGTCATCATTACTAATACGTTTCTGTGTTGTTTTTGTGATCTGGCAGCCTAAAGAAAAAAAAATCTGTTTACACATTTTCTTATGCACTTCTACAAGTTAGAGACTAAAATGGATTCATTTCTATTTTCTCGTCACCTAAGAAGAACCTGGCCCAGAGTAGGTGTGTGGGCGACATTCACTGAATTGAAGACGAAACAGAAGCAGTTTTGCTCAAAGCAGAGCCGCCCGCTGCCAGACTGACTTTGGTTACCACCTGAAGGTTCCAGTCTGTTGTTTGTTTGGTTCTGCCTGTGAAAATAGCTCCTTTTGTTCTTCTACCGTACAAAAGCAGACATGAAAATATATACATGTAAGATGTGTGCTCATTGTAAAAACAATCTGCTAACTCATTAAAGTATGAAACAGAGAACAAAATCCTCCCCAAGGATGCTCAAATTTTTGTGTATATATTATTAAACAATATTGTTACCAGTTTCTTTCTTCCTAATCAAAAATGTCATGTATTATGTAGCATATGGCTGTGATGTACATATATTGGTGAATTCTCATGACTATTTGAGCACACAGAGAAGCTAACTATGGAATTGGGGTTTTGCCTGCCCTATTGCAGACCTAAGTATGTTTATTTCAAAGTGTCCTCCAAGGCCACTGGTCTAAGGGTGGTCCACTCCGTCCTTCCAAGCTCTGTGACAAGGAAGAGAGTATTAAACAGCTCAAAAGTAAAAACACTGTGCCCTCTAGGAGCATCTAGAAGGCTAAGTAGTTCCACCAGATGGTACTATTGTCTACCCTACAATGTCAAAGTGTCTGCAATGGGAAAGCAAATCAGGAAGTGCAGCCATGGGAAGCTCAGGCATGGAGAGAAGTTCAGCTAGGAACTCCAGTGGACTGCCTCAACTCCCCTCGGCAGTTTCTGCTGGATGCTGTGAATGCCCGATTTTGATATTACCTCTGGTTTCTACTTGGAAGCCTCACCTTAAGGGGTCCTGTTCTGCCTGGGACTCTTTATCTGGAACTCCAGATGACTCTCTTACAGGGGCTTCCCCAGAATTTCTATAGGATGTTTTGAGTATCTATTCTGATGTTGTTGTGCTGTCTATCTATCTATCTATCTATCTATCTATCTATCTATCTATCTATCTATCTATCATCTATCTACTTACCTACCTATCTATCTCTATCTCCTGTCTCTTTGTCTATCATCTATCTTTTGTTATTTATTCTTTCCACTGTATGCTTAATAACTTTACTCATCTGAAACAAAAAATACAACTACCATAGATCATTTTGTGGACCATCCAAAATGGCAATATGCTTTCCCAATATGACTTATTATAGCAATATTTTCATATTAGAAATTGACATAAATGTATATTTGTAGTAGCAATTTCAAGTAGTCGAATTACATTTTATTTACTGAGCTCAGCCTTTACTAACGACTAGCCGGCTAGTTTCTTTTGTCTTCCTAGTGTAAATCATTCTGTGAAGATTTGGTCTCTTTGTTGTGGTTGTCTCATTCCCTTCTTGTTTTCTAGTAGTTTTTACTTGCTAAAGATGGGACACATATGGAACCACATGCTCTGTCATGCATGCAGCCAGCTGTGGAGCTGAGACTATAGATACGGGTAATGAAGAATTTCCTCCTTTGGGACACATCTAGATAGATGTGTTTCTTTCTGTTGAGCTCTAGACTCAACCACCAATCTGCCTTGGCCGTGTCAAACTCAAGGTATTCAAGGCACAGCTCTTGGCGTCTCTGCTGGAACATGGTTTCACCAGTTGGTCTTTCTCACCTGAGCCAAGAGTTCATCCAGCTTCTGAAGTCAGGAGTAGAGAGCAGTCCTCACTTTCTCCTTTGTCCCCACTTTCCACATTGATTTTGATTCCATCAGAGCCTGCTGATTTTATTTCTAAGGTGTCTCTCTTGCCTGTCCTTTCTTCCCATCTCCTCTGTCCATTTAGGTCTCTGCTCAGATAATGGCCTCAGTCTTTTACAATTGTCTCACCCCTCCCCTCTCCTTTCATACATCAGCAAAATGTTCATGCTATACATAATTGGGCTGACATTGTAATTACAAGTTTCTATTGCTGCTATGTAGCTATATATGTGAACAGATGTGATGGTTAGTTTTTTTAAAAAATTTATATTAGATGTGTGCTTCTTTTGCCTGCATATATGACTGTATACCCACTTGAATGTCTGGTGTCCCTGAGGCCAGAAGATGGCATCAGATCTCCTAGAATTGGAGCTACAGAAGGTTTTAAGCCACCATGTGTGTGGTAGGAATGAAATTCCAGTCCTCTGAAAGACTATCTTGAACTCCAACTGCTGAGCCAAATCTCCAGCCCCATGATGGCTGGTTTTATTATTATTAATTTTTTCATTGTTGGGTTTGTTAGTTTAGAGGCTTAAACTCAGTCAATTTTTTAAATTAATTAATTGATTAATGAATTATTTGTACATACTGATTCCAGTTTTCCCTCCCTTCTCTCTCCAACTTTCCACTCTTTTCCCCCACCCCACCTCATCATCCGCTTCTCAGAGAGGATAAGACCTCCCCTGGGAAGTCAACTAAATCTACCCCATAACAAAGCCCCTCACCCCTGTGCCTAGGCTAAGCAAGGTATCTGTCTATAGTGAATGGGTTCCACAAACTCACTTTCTGTATTATGGTTAGATCCTGGTCCCACTGCCAGTGGCTACACATACTGCCCAAGCCACACCATTGTCACTTGCATCCAGAGGGCCTAGTTCAGTCCTATGCAGATTCCCCAGTTGTCAGTCTGGAGTCAGCGAGCTCCCACTAGCTCAGGTCAGCTGTTTCTGTGGGTTTCCCCATCATGGTCTTAACCTCTTTGTTCATTTATCGCTCCTCCTTTTATTCGATTGTACTCCAGGAGACCAGTGGTTAGTTGTCAATCTCTATGCCTGTTTCCATCTGTTTCTGGATGAGGGTTCTAGCTTCTCTGGGTTTGTGGATGGCTATCCTCTGTTTTATGTCTGATATCCACTTATGAGTGAGGACATACTATAGTTGTCTTTCTGGGTCTGGGTTACCTCACTCAGGATGTTTTTTTCCCCATTTATTTGCCTGCAAATTTCAAGATGTCATTTTTTTTTTCTGCTGAGTAGTACTCCACTGTATAAATGTACCACATTTTCCTAATCCATTCTTTGGTTGAGGGGGCATCTAGGTTGTTTCTAGGTTCTGGCTATTATGAATAATGCTGCTATGAACGTAGGTGAGAAAATGTCCTTGTGGTATGACTGAGCATCTTTTAGGTAAACACCCAAGAGTGGTATTACTGGGTCTTGAGGTAGATTGAGTGCTCATTTTCTGAGAAATTACCATACTGATTTCCACAGAAGCTGTACAAGCTTGCATTCCCACCAGCAATGGAGGAGTGTTCCCCTTACTCTTCATCCTTTCCAGCATAAGCTGTCATTAGTGTTTTTGATTTTAGTCACTCTGACAGGTGTAAGATGATACCTCAGAGCTGTTTGGATTTGCATTTCTCTGATGGCTAAGGATGTTGAGCATTTCCTTAAGTGTCTTTTGGCCATTTGAGATTCTTCTGTTGAGAATTCTCTGTTTAGATCTGTACCCATTTAACTTGATACAATTTAAAGTTACCCCAGAAGAGAGTCTCCATGAGGACTTGTCTGGATTGGGTTGACCTCTGCATTTTCATGAAGGATTTTCTTACATTCAGTGAGGTCGGAAGACCCAGCCTGGATGTGGACAGAACAATTTCTCAGTCTTGGCCCTGGAATGAATGAGAAGCGAGTGAACTGATCGCTGGCATACATCTATTGTTCTTCCTAAGGATGGATGTAGCCTGACCAGCTCCGTCAAGCTCCTACAGCTGTAGCTTCCTGCTGTGATGGACTATAACTCAAGTGTGAGCTGAAATAACTCCTTTCTTTCCTAAATTGTGTATATCAGTCTCTTGGCTCTTGCAGCTATAAAATGTGAAAACTGAACACATTCTAATTTCTCTTTACTCCTTATGAACAACAACCTGGATCTTTAACAAAAGATGCGTTTTTATCAATTACATATTAACAGTACAAGTAACGACTCCCCCAATTCCACATTCTACCTTAAAAAGCCTTAGTGAGGGACTGGATTAACAGTTCAGTGGTTAAGAGTATTGTTGTTCTTCCAGACCAGAGTTCAGTTCCTATCGCTCATGTCGAACAGCTCACAATTGCCTCCAGTGGATCCATCGCCTCCGTGAGCACTTGCACACATGTTCACACAAAGCTAGGGTGTGCGTGCATATACAGGAATAAATAAAAGTAGAATAGGTCTTTTTTTAATATTTATTTATTTATTATTTATACAGTATTCTGTCTGCTTGTATGCCTGCAGGCCAGACGAGGGCACCAGACCTCATTACAGATGGTTGTGAGCCACCATGTGGTTGCTGGGAATTGAACTCAGGACCTTTGGAAGAGCAGGCAGTGCTCTTAACCACTGAGCCATCTCTCCAGCCCCAGAATAGGTCTTAAAACTAAAAAAAAGTCAGTGGGATTTCCTTCATACTTTGACTTTGAAGAGCAGTTCTGATTTCTGGCTTAGTCAACAGGTCTGGAATCCTATGGTACTTAAATCTCAGCATCCTCCTCTGATCTAGCCTCAGTTCTCATTGCCTTACAGCTTCTAAATCACCCCACACTTTCTCCTATCCAACTAGCAGATTCTGGCATAGGCCAAGGAGTCATGTAGAGTATTTTAGACTGTTCTTTCTTCCCTGGTGTGACAAAATTGCCTTCTCCAGCTTTCTGAGTGTCTGTTTTCATTTAGGCTAATGCACATACTTTAAGCAAAATCTTTTTTATCTGACTCTTGTTTATATACCCAAGACTCCTTGATCTACTTCTTTTTCTTAAAAAATCATGTGTGTGTTTGTGTGCGTATGTGTGTGTGCATGTTTTGTGTGTGTGTGTGTGTGTGTGTG
>NC_022009.1:13189429-13193754 GCF_000317375.1 Microtus ochrogaster | reverse complement strand
TAACTAATGCAATACCCTTTCAAGAGTTAACTCTCACTTCTTTTTCTATTTACTACTTCATCATCATCATCATCATCATGTGTGTGTTTGTGTGCGTATGTGTGTGTGCATGTTTTGTGTGTGTGTGTGTGTGTGTGTGCGTGTGCGTGTGTGTGTGTGTGTGTGTGCGTGTGTGTGCATGCCATGATATGTATATGGAGGTCAGAGGACAACATTTGGGAGTTGTTTCTCTCCTTCTACCATAGAACCTGGGGATCAAACTTAAGTTAAGCCTGCAAGGCAGTTGCTTTTACACTCTGAGTCATCTGCCAGCCCTGAACTGCCTCTTTCTTGCATCTTTACTTTTGCAAGAAAAGTTTTTTTTTTCTTTTTGCCTTGAAGAACCCTATAGTCACAGAAGAAGCTTGCTTTCTTTCTCTCCAGTATGGTGTGTGGTATAGACAGTATTCATTGCATTCACATGCAAAGAATATTCTTGCAGTAGGAGACAGTTTGGACCAATTTTAAAGCTATAACAGGGCTTTTTACTGCAAATGGAAGGCAACATAATGGTCTTTTGTGATAAAAAGTCTTCTTTGGAATGACTTTTTAAATGCACAGTTTACTTTGCTTCAAGGTTATGACTAGAATTACCCAAGTATGGAACTTTTCTGGAAGTTGAAAACTACTGTCTGGAGCTCAGCTCTGCAGTCCCCTGGACACTCTGCGTGCATTCTGTGAAGCATGACCACGAAGACTCTATGCTTCTTCATTCCTCCTGGATGGTATTGATGCTGTCAGATTTGTTCTTGGAGTCTGGATTTTGAACGTGCCTGCTCCAATTAGTCTGCTGCAATTGAGGCTATAGAAATATGACTGGATGTTTTGCTTTTCTGACCTTCAGGTTGAACCCCAAAATCTGACTCTGGGTTTATTATTTTGTGCTACACTTGCTACTCTCTAAGTACCTACCGATGAATGGCTCTTGTGTGCAATGCTTCCTTTTAGGGAACTTGCCTGTGTATATTTCAGGGAGACTATTAAATGTATCTTGCAGTCAAGATAGAATGTGTGATGCATGTCCAAACCAGGCCAGTTATAGCACTGGGTCTCCAGGGAAGCCTTTCTTTCTTTGTATTAATATATTTTTTAAAATTTGAAATTAAAATACAATCAAATTATTTTCTGTTTCCCCTCTTCTCTCAACCCCTCCCTTGCACCTCACTTCCTTGTTCTCTGTCAACTTCAATGGCTGCTTTTTCTTTGTTGTTAAACACACAGACACAGACACACACACACACACACAGACACACACACACACTCCTAAATGTATAAATATAATTTTCTCAGTCCCTACAATGCTACTTGTATATATATAATTTCAGAGATGACCCCTTGATGTTGAATAACCATTTGGGGGATCTCTTTGGGGAAGACTATTTCTCCCCCTCTCGGCATTCCTTAGTTGACATTATATTTTCTCTAGGGTTGGGGATCCATGAGATTCCCCCCTTTTTGTATTAGCATGTTTATTTGCATCACCATTTTTCAGGTATTCTTTTGGTAGCCATGTGGTTAAGACTTCATGGATGTGGCTTCCACGGCAATTTGAATACAAACAATCTCACAGCAGACTTCCTGTTTTTCTGACTCTTACATCATTCCTGTTCCCTCTTCCAAGATGTTCCCTGAGTCTTAGGTGCAGGAGTTGTGGTCTAGATGTACCAGCTGGGGATGGGTACCACATGATCACTTGATTTGATCACTTGGGGTTTTCTGTGCAGTCTCTGTCTCAGGGCAACCATTCTCAATGTAGGCATTGAGCAGAGTTCTGATCAAAGCCGAGGCCTTTCTCTGGACAGACATTAAGTTGTTGAGATTTGTTATGGTTTGGATCTGGAATGTCTTCCGAAGGCTCCATATTAAAGAACAGCTTCTGGCTTCGTACTCTTGGGAGGTGGTGGCAACTTTAAGGGTGTGACCTATGGAGAGATCTTCCAGTCCTTAGTGCTGAAGAAGGCAGAGGGATTTTAGCTCTCCAGACTCTTCTTTCTCTTTCCCCAGCTCATGAACATCTCTGCTCCATTACTAGCTCTCAGCCACAGGTCTAA
Organism: Microtus ochrogaster; assembly: GCF_000317375.1. Classification (NCBI taxonomy): domain Eukaryota; kingdom Metazoa; phylum Chordata; class Mammalia; order Rodentia; family Cricetidae; genus Microtus; species Microtus ochrogaster. The sequence goes on along the minus strand of NC_022009.1, from coordinate 13,191,664 downwards.
AGCCAATAGGTCTGCTTCATCCTGGATTCAAACACTCAATTATTAGCCAAAAGAAACCTTTTCTTTTCTTTCTTTTTTTCTAAATTAATTTATCTCTAGTACTTCTTACAGTTAAGTCAGCTAACACAATACAAGAGAACTTTATTTTTCGTTGAAATAGCTAAATTCAGAAGTGGTGAATCTGGACAGTGATGTAGTGTAGATAAGTACCTAATGATTGCTTCTCAAGGGGATGCATTTATCTATATTTACACATGTATATATTTAAACTTAACACAAATTATGACTAACCTATGCCTAGCACATAATTTTCAAGTAATGTATAAAATAGTCCATGCTTCTTCACCTTTTATCTGGACCTGTGACTCTCACAGGGTACTTTCATTGACATTTTTGAACTCCAAGGTCTGTAGCTTACCACTGGCGATAACAGTTTCGACATGAATTCTGGTTGGTATTTTCATTTACCTCAATTTTAACAATAAAGCAAGGGTGATGTATGCTAGAAATTAGTACTGGCAGGGGCAACTTCAGTGTTGCTGGTTAAAACGTTTAGAATACCAAAGAGTATTTTCTTTAAAAAATTATTTAGAATTGCTGCATGACTTGAAAGTTTAGCTCACCACAAAAGCCGTATGTGGGCTTTTACTATTTTTCTTGGAGGTCCAATTCTTACAGATTCGCATGGAGACTGGGAGTTCTTCTTTTTGTGTGTTTGTATATAGCCCAGGCTGACCTCAAACTCGTCATCTTCGCGCCCCAGACTCCCGGACACTGAACGACAGATGTGCTCCACCACCCTCCAATCCCCTTATCTGTTTGTTTGTATATAGCCCAGGCTGACCTCAAACTCGTCATCTTCGCGCCCCAGACTCCCGGACACTGAACGACAGGTGTGCTCCGCCACCCTCCAATCTCCTCATCTGTCCTGTTCTCATCTGTCCCCTTCTCTTTAGCAAGAGGATTCAGTTCTACGTAGAACAGATGTGTGAAGTAGCCAGTTCTTACCACATATTTCCTTGTTATTTTATTGACAAAATAGGGCAGTAATTACTTAAATTGCCTAAGAATTTGTGCTCTGAAAACAAAATCTGTAGGCATACAGACCCGGCTATGTCACAGGCCAGCTCTGTGACCTTCTGTCAGTTGCTTAATTACTCTGTGCCTCAGTTTCACTTTTGGTTCAATGGAGATAATTTAAATGCATGCTGAAAAAAAAAAATAAATGCATGCTGTGGTGTTCAGTGAGCAATAAACATTTGCTGAATTAAACTTAATTTTATCTTTTTGTGATGAAATGAGAAAATACATGTATGTAAAATACTCAGAAAAATCTCTAATGCATAGTAAGAATACACATAGCCTTAAGCTTTTCTTTCTTTTAATTTTATGCACACATTTGTCTGTGGCAGGGTGTTAGATCCCCTACAACTAAAGTTACAGACAGTTATGAGCTGCCATGTGGGTGCTAGGAATTGAACCCCAGTCCTCTGGAAGACCAGCCAGTGCCCTTAACTGCCCAGCCCTTTCTCCAGTCCTAACACATAGCCTTTTAAATAATACTTTACTTACTGTGTTTTTTGGTTGTGAGTCTAGCCTTTAATGGCTGAACCAACGCTCTAGCCCTACATAACCCTTTTCTTATTGTGTTTCTGTTCCCTTGATGTTCCAGGTTTTAAACTCCATAGCTGAGAGGGGATGAGTTGTGGTGAGAAGTGGCACACATTAGATGATGATTACAGGGACAGTAAATACGGAAGTGGGTACAGTTCATGTTTTGCAAGCATCAGCTCTTCCACTGCTAGGCTATGCTATCGAGTTGTTCAAACTCTGGACTTCTCTCTCCCCAGAGCATGCTCCAACTCATTTATGCACAGATTCCTTTAAGGATGCCATGCCACTTCTTTTTTTTAAAAAAATTATTTTAATTTTTGTAAAAATGGCTGTCTCTCTCTTTAATAAATATTTCCATTTGGTGAATGTGCTAGACTTTGGTAAGTTGAAATATTCAGCAGCTAAAAATTATGGATGCTTATTTTGACTGGCAGCTGTGCTAAGTAAGAATCACAAATCATATTACAGCCGACTGGCTTAAAAAATCGTATTCAACAGGCGACGAAAGGAGACAGAGACAGAGACCCAAATTGGAGCACTGGACAGAAATCTCAAGATCCAAATCAGGAGCAGAAGGAGAGGGAGCATGAGCAAGGAACTCAGGACCGCGAGGGGTACACC
>NC_022009.1:13161299-13189089 GCF_000317375.1 Microtus ochrogaster | reverse complement strand
ACCCTGATTGCTCTTCAAGCTGATGAGGGAGAGGGACTTGTTCGGGGGAGGGGGAGGGAAATGGGAGGCGGTGGCGGGGAGGAGGCAGAAATCTTTAATAAATAAATTAAAAAAAATCGTATTCAAACAGCTCAACCTATGCATAATTAAGATGAATTTCAAAAGCCTTGAACCAAAGAAGAAAGTGTACTGTTCCAGACCATGGCCTCCACAAGCCTTGGCTCATAGTGTTGCATGTAAACAATCTCTACTGTCTGCAATTATCACTGCATCATATAGCTCTCCCAAATATGAAACTCTTTATTATTTAACACAGGCCACAAAAGTGAGACACATTAAAGAACTCAAAGAACAGCTCCAAACATTATAACCAGATTGTCCGTCAAGTCAGTTGTCCAATTGACACATCTAATTGAACATTTTGTGTGCCCTAACACTGTGATTTTGTTGTTAGTTCCTAAGGAAGGCTGAGGAGTGGCCATACTACTTCTTTAGCCAAAGCATGCCTTTTCATTGCCTACAGAATAGAGCCCAGACCTTCGAAGTGAGCCTGGAGAGGCCCTTTTCTTTCTCTTTCCCGTTTCTTTTTGTTAAGTTCAAATTGTCCCACCACAAACCTTCCCATCATCATGGTTTGCCCTTTTATCTAGTTCTTTTCAGATCTGCAAATCTCCTTTCTTCTTCCTGAGAACACCCATGAAAATACAAATGGAGGCTGAAATCCAGCCCGCACTTTCTTATTCTCGAGTGAACCGTGACTTGGTTAACCCCTGCCTACAGAGACTTCTTTCCAATGGAGGCAGTGGCATTTCTCGGGAGAACAGGATGGCTTTAACTGTCTCTCCTCATCAACAGGGTGAGAACACCCATGAAAATACAAATGGAGGCTGAAATCCAGCCCACACTTTCTTATTCTCTAGTGAACCGTGACTTGGTTAACCCCTGCCTACAGAGACTTCTTTCCAATGGAGGCAGTGGCATTTCTCGGGAGAACAGGATGGCTTTAACTGTCTCTCCTCATCAACAGGGAAGCAAAGGTGGTAATAGAGAAAGCACAGGTAGCTACAAGGTAAGACACAGAAAGGGGTTTCGGCCAAGTCTTGGATAGTACAAAGAGACTTCTTAGAGGACATCTGAAGAAGGATGACAGGTAACACAGGGAGGTGGTGGGGAACAAGAGCATGCTAAACATAAGGAAGGAAATGGAGTATAGAAGGAAGACTAGGATATGGATTCTGAATGGGAGCTTAAGAGCTGAGAATGGACAGATAAATCATCAGGAGTCAGGATGAGAAATGACTCGTAGAAGGCTTTTGATTGCCACCCAAAGTCAAAGAGAATCTTAGATGTGTCTAGGCAGTGTGGTGACATATGCAGATCTGTGTTCTATGCTTACATGAAGGAGACAGAATTATGGTGATAGCTGTGGCTCAGGGTTATGAACGAGTAAAATGGGATCTTGGAGCTGAGGTGGAAGACGGCATGATGCAGGACCTGTAGAAGGCCGTTACAAGAGTCCAAATGGGGAATGAGGGGTCCTGTTTGAGCAGTGCCAACAGAGAAGGTGAGAGAGCTTTGGGAGGGCAGGGGAAGCACTGAAGTCATTGATTCTGATTACAGGGTTGGTGGAGGTGGCATCCCCCCATTCCTGAGATGGGAATAGTAGCAAGAGAATTTGGACAAGGGGTGGGATGATGCATCTATTTTGGGTGTGTTGAATCGGAGGTCCCCATGGAATTGCCATATGGAGAAAGCCAGCCAGTGCCTAGGTGTGATGGGAGCTCTACACTGTAGGCAGTGGGTATGTGCTTGAGGGTTTAGATACTTATGAATTTCTGCATGTTTGAGTCTCTCATATGAGGGCAAGGAAGAACAATTGTTGTTTTGCAGCTTACTGACATGTATCCAGCAAATCGCGCCAAGAGTCACAGCAAGGGGGTGAGGAGGGAGCACAGATCACCAACCGACTGTTCAGATCTGTTTTTCCTGGCAAATGAATTTGTGGAAAATTTGTGAGAAACATCTAGGCAGTATCAAACAGATTTTCCTTTTTCTGTTTTGGAAGCCTGGGTGTAAGATTGTCCTCCTGTGCTATTCTGATATAAGCAATATTGGTTAGTTGTCATGTGCTTTTGTTCTGGTTGAAAGAGGACTCTGGGGCCATGTTGAACCTCCTTGTCTTAGACTCAAGGTTGCTTATTGTAAGTATTCTCCTAGACTCTTTGTCCTGGGCAGGACAGCCCCCTTGACACTAACAAGCAGGAAGAGAAAAGAAAACAGCTAAGAATATTAGAAACATCGTGCCCTTGAGAACAACTAGAAGTTAAACATTTCCAACACAGGCTACAGTTGTTTATCCTATGGTATAAAGACGCCTGTAGTGGGAATGAGAAAGTAAAAGTTCATCCATGGAGAAGCCCTTTTGCCCCCAGTCTTTGCTACTCACTAAGTTACTTTTTTTTTTTTTTGGTTTTTTCGATACAGGGTTTCTCTGTGGTTTTGGAGCCTGTCCTGGAACTCCCTTTGTAGACCAGGCCAGTCTCGAACTCACAGAGATCCGCCTGCCTCTGCCTCCCGAGTGCTGGGATTACAGGCGTGCGCCACCACCACCCGGCAACATACTAAGTTACTTTTATTTGCTCTGTCAATCTTGCTACTCTAGTAATTTCTGCAAGATGCTGGAAGTACCCAGCTTGGTGATATTATCTATCTGATACTGGTTATTTATTCTATACCATTCTCTAGACAATCAATTATCTTATGTAAATATTATGGTAACCATATGAGATAGACATTATTAATATTCCACATTTACAGGCAAGGAGATTCTGATACAGGGAGGTTCAACGAAATACTAGAGCCATGTAGACAGAAGTTTCTGTCCTACCCAGTCCCACTGCCATCCAGTTCCAAAGGAACACACAGGGGCTTATATTAATTATAAACTGTTTGTTCTATTAGTTCAGGCTTATTATCAGCTATCTCTTATAATTTAAATTAACCCATAATTCTTGTATATGTTTAGCTACATGGCCAATAGTTTCAAACCCAGTCAGATTAAATTGGGAGAATACTTCCGGAAGGAAGGAGCGGTAGCAGGGTCAAAAGCCACAGGAAAGTAAAGTAAAATAAGAATGGAAGTTTCCTCACAGGGTTTAATAAATAAAAAAAATAACCTCGGAGTGGAGACATTTCAGGGACTGGTGCAGTAGAGGTCAGCGTATGGGTGGGTTAAGGAATAACCAGGAGGTAGAAAATGAAACACCTTTCCCTGTCTATTCTCCTAAGATTGGCCAGCAAGGTATGGGAGAAAGAGAAAGCTTAGTGAGCTAAGAAAACACACACACACACACACACACACACACACACACACACACACACACACCACATACACAGAGTAAGCGCTGGAGCGGGCTGAGGGGATAGTCAGTAACGTGGTGTTTTCCCAGAGTCCAAGAGAGCATCCTTCAGAAGTGTGTTAGAGGGATGGGGACAAAAGCTGTTTCCTGGTCACATAGAAGAGGGGAGGGGAGGAGAGAACAAAGGCAAGAGTCAAAGAATTGGCAGTGTGACACGTTCTCTGTGAGTCATATTCCGAGACAGGGAAGCGAGAGAGTGACAAGGTTAGTGTGAAGAGCGGGGAGGACCTGGTGTGAAGAGCAAGGAGAAGGGCTGTAGAGAGCCGAAGGCAGTGCCAACTCGGGGTGTGCGCTGACTGAAAGGCTTGAGTGTGGAGGCCTTGAGCTTGTGGTGCCGGAGTCTGAGAGCTCAGCAGCTACGTGGACGAGAAGAATCAAAGTCAAGTGTAACCAAAGACCGAATCCTTGGGAACCAAAGAAGATCTTGACATATTGTTTAAATTTCAGGGGTCCTCATAGATTGAAGCATTGCTATAAATCTAGGCCCTCCAATCTGATGCACATTGCAATCACCTAGAGAACGTTATAAAGGAATTTATGACATGTCTCATTTTCAGAAATTATGACTTAATTGATCTGTGCTATGGCCTGAACTTTGGGATATTTTTATGAACTCCTCAGGGGATCCTTAAGTTAGACAAGGTTGAAAATTGTTGTTCCCCTATTTTTTTTTTTATTTCCAAAGCAAATTCAGAATGTATGCCTGCAGAAGACAGTCACAAACTGTAGGATCCTAGTGGATTACTTATTTCCTGCTTATATAATGCTGCAGATATAGGCTCTGCTACCGGGCAGGTGTTGTTGTATTTATTAGATTCCTCAGTCACAGAGGCACCAGAAGAGGAGCATGGGAAATGGAGTCCTGGCTCTTATTTGCTCTTACCTGGAAGAGCTATTTGTCACCTCCATTATATTTCAGTGGTCAGCTTTATTTGCATGAACATGCCAATGTCAAGGAGGAAGAGAAGGTACTACATTGTCTACAAACCTCGGAGATGACCACCACCTATACCTCCGAATGCAAACAAGAATAGGAGGCCTATGCATTCACTCCCTCACACATACATGGTGCTTCTTACCCGTTTATCTACACCAGGTTTTACTGAGTCAGGACGACTCCCCGAAATGTGGGCAGCACCATCCCATGCGCTGTGGTCCTAGACTCAATAAAAAGGAGACAGCAATGTAAGGACAAACCCCTGCCTCTTGATTGTCGTGTGAATGCGATGTGACCAGCTACCTCAAGCTCCAGATGCCCTGGCTTCCCTCTTTGATGGACTGTATCCCCAGACGGTGAGGCAAAACAAATGCCTCCTCTAAGTTGCCTTGTCAGTGTATTTTATCCCAATAATGAGGAAAATGAGTCATACCCATTCTACATGTTTTAAAAACTATCAAATAAGAACACATTTATCTTTATAAAATCTACTAAATAGGTCTTTTTAGGCTCTTTTTTTTTTCAGAAGGAGAAATCGTTCTAAGTCATAGAAGCAGCAAAGGAAGTCTGACCCCCAAGCAGTCTGGATGTGGGGTCCTTTGCACAATATTACTTATCTAGCTAAAAGATTCTGTGCTTGGGTATTTGGGTTGGTGGAGAGGGAGGGGTTTGAGGTCTCAGTGTCAGAGTGGGACCTGGTGTGTGCAAGAGAATAAAGCAGTGCTTGGGTCTAGAAAGATCGTGAGGGGAGTGGGTGGGAGGAAGCCGAAAGGCCAGAGGCTGCTGCTAAGGAGGACAACATGGAGAGGAGCTGATGCCTCCTCCCTCTTTCCTTTCCTCTCCTTCCACCCACGCCTGTCACTCAGCGCCTGTCGGTTACAGGTATTGGGGTAGCTCAGTAGACAGCCAAAAGGAAGAGAAGAATCATATCTGTAGGGAGTGGTATTTGGGCCAGTTGTACACAGAGGCTCAAACGTTGCCATTTCTAGAAAATCGAAACATAATTACAGATCCTGTCGCATGTGCCACCTTTAAAAAAACAAACCCTCAAAGGAAGAATCTTTCATAAAAGAATTCTTGAGGGGAACCACAGGGGATTAGAAATCACCACTACTCTTGGTGAATTCCTGAAAGATCATCCCCATTGTCTCAGTGTGTAGGTGTACCCCTCGCGGTCCTGAGTTCCTTGCTCATGCTCCCCCTCCTTCTGCTCCTGATTTGGACCTTGAGATTTCTGTCCGGTGCTCCAATGTGGGTCTCTGTCTCCTTTCATCGCCTGATGAAGGTTAATATTCAGGAGGATGCCTACCCTAGCCTGGGTCTGAAAAAGCATGGGATAAAACCGGACTTACATAGCAAACAATGAGGACTACTGAGAACTCAAGATCAATGGCAATGGGTTTTTGATCCTACTGCACATACTGGCTTTGGGGGAGCCTAGGCAGTTTGGATGCTCAACTTACTAAACCTGGATGGAGGTGGGCGGTCCTTGGACTTCTCACAGGTTAGGGAACCCTGATTGCTCTTCAAGCTAATGAGGGAGAGGGACTTGATCGGGGGAGAGGGAGGGAAATGGGAGGCGGTGGCGGGGAGGAGGCAGAAATCCTTAATAAATAAATAAATTAAAAAAAAAGAAATCACCACTACTCGATAAATTAATTTCTAAGGCTTTCCTTTTACATTTCTTTCTGTTAAACTGGAAAACACCTGGCTTTTACCGAGGTCATTCTGCTGATCCTGGAGGCAGCAGACCCTGCTAGAGATCACAACTCTTGGTCCTCACAGACAGCACCTTTCTAATTGCCGTGCCTCAAGACACAGGAGAAGAAGCACAAGGGGTTCCGCTTTGAAATGGAATTTTGGTCACCAAATGAACAAATTAAAAGAAGCTCTTTGTGACATTGAAGCTTTAAAATTCCCCACTCTCTCACCTGTTCAATCCTGTGCTTTGGTCACAACGTATGGACTCTGTCTGTAAAACCCTTTGAAAACGCTGCATTGGCACCTTGCTGCAATCTGCCAGCACACTCCTTGGGGCCAAGCAGTCCATATGCTGCTGCTGCTGCTGCTGCTGCTCTGCTTCCTTCCACTGCGATTTGATTGGGAGCTGTTGGAGCTGTTGCTAGGGGCTCCTCTTCCCTCTAGCTGTGAGTGATGCAATAAAGATGGCTGGATGCTGTTGACCATCGCCACAGGAACCCAAGATCTGGTTATTACTTACAAGAATCCCTGGCTATGGGTCAGGAGGCCTTATTATAGTTTCTATGCCAAGTGCTCTAAAGTACTGTGACCAAGACTCATCTTTCTAGGTATCTGTTTTTGCCTGAATGGAGAATTTAAACTGGAAGCTTAAGAAAAGCTTGTAACTGAATGCTTTGACATTTTGTAATGCCCAGCTGTTTTTCCTCCAAACAGTCATTAAGATGACCAAAAAGTTACAATGCTATGTAGAAATTAAGGATAAAGGAGAGAAGAGGCATGCCATTTTAATTAAATCTGCAGATGGAAATAAATGGGGACATTCTACAATGATTGTGTGACTGCTTAATGGAGTCCAAGAGTTTCCTCTTTGGGAAGTGCGAGCTAATACACCCACAGAGAAATGATTAGGAACAGAGATATTTATATTAGATGGGAAACTCTGGGAAGCTAAGACTTTAAATCAATACCCAGAGGCGAGATGTGGGCAGCTGAAGATGTGCAAGAGAACACAGAAACTGGAAATATTCCCTGCCAATGTTGATGATAGAATCACCATACATGCTAGGAGTCAAGGACGGAAACCTAGGCAATAGATAAATCCATATTTTCAAACATTAGGCCTGTATATTCACCACCGCAGCCAATGGCTGAGTCATCTGGGATCTTTCGAGCACAGGTCACTTAAGACACGGGGCTGTGGGAGTGAAGTGTGTGTTTGAGGTTGAGGTGGTAGTGCTGGGTCTGGGTGTCAGGTCCTCCTGGCATCTCTTGTCGGCTGCAGGGAGGGGGCTCTTTTTCCTAGAATGCCTTACTGACTCTAGCCTGTGGCAAGTTAAGCACATAGATCCAATCTGTGCCGGTGTCCCTTGCTATTTAACTAAGGAAACCCCATTCCATCTGCAGGGGGACGGCTTACCTCCTCTGCACAGCACTGCTCCCGATGGAAGGCTGGGGTAAAAGTGTCATCCTACTATTCCCAGAAGGAATGGCTGCAGAACTAACTTTTTTGCTTCTTGCCCACCTTTTAGGTTTGCTCAGCTGGCCCAAGTGGACAGTGGAAGTTTCACAGGAGAAGAAAATTGCCCTCAGGTTAAATCTGGACCCTGGTTTTAGGTGTAACTCTCTGCTGCAGATGGACACATAAAGTAGGGGGCAAGGGAAGAGAGGGAGGGAGGAAGATAGGGAGAGGGAGATGGAGGGAAGGACAGAGGGAGGGAGAGAGAGAGAGAGACAGACAGACAGACACACACACACACACACACACACACACACACACACACACACACAGCCCTTTATAGACCAGTGTGAGGTAAACGGGGATGGGGTATTTCTGTCACAGGCCCCTAGGGAGTAGTAAGTAGATGCTACCCTACTCTTACTTTCAGCCTGGCCTCTGTTTTAGGAATCTTGACCGGTGATCATTTCTGCAAAAATTACCTTGCCTCTGGCGCAGCCTGACTCCAGCAAAACAAGATATACTCATTCAACTAACCTTTACCCCTTTGTGCCTTGCTAGGGAGCCCTTTCTCTTCCCAGTGGGTTCTTGTCTCCACAGGCCCAGGTGGAGCCTCCTGAAGGGAAGCTTTGGTTCTCCCCGTCTTAATTTGTCGTTTGGTTATCATATTCTTCCAGAGAGCTTGTTACCAAAAGTTGGTAAAACTCCATCCTCAGCGTTCTTAGCGCACTCATTTAGGGACAAGCCTCCTGAATTTGCATATAGAGAAGTTCTTAGTGCGTGTTGACGCTGCAGTCTGGAGGCAAAACAATGCCTTCGACAAGAGAATGTGTTTCTGCAGCTCATGCTCCCCTTTCTTTACGTGTCTTCCCGCCCCGTTCTTACTTGTGCAGTTTTCCCTTCAGTGTGGCTGTCTCTTCCTTTTGAACTGCTTCTAACAGTCCCACTCCAGTCCGGGTCCTGAACATATAGGAAGGCAGCCTCTCCCCAGCCTTGCGCGTCTTCCTTGTCGGGGTTTGCATCACTTTTCCACGCAAACGCTGCCGATTGCTATCGTTCTTGTCTGAATTATTCACTCTTTCCTAGGACTCCTAGCACCAAGCAAACTCTATTCTGCAAATTTGGGTAGGGGGATCCAGCTCTCTGTTCCTCTCTTGTATTCAGCCCCAAGGAAGCTCCCCAGACGCCCTGTAGGCGCCTCCGCGCGCCAAATCCAGCCTGGGGGCTCAGGGCCATTCGGAATGCCAGCTCTGTGTTCCTACTCCATCTGGCTCCTGCTCCAGATAGTGGGCTTTCTCAGGGTGTCGAGAGCTCCTGTGTTGAGGCTTCAGGCGCCAGAGCCCAGAGGGGGGCGGTAGCAGCGTCAGGTGGCTGCTCTGCGTCCCTGAGCGCCACCCAGTTGCTTCCTACTTGGCGCACAGCCTGGGCTGGAGCAGGAGGGCTCCTGCACCTCGGCCTCAGGACCCGTGTCTGCTTGGAGTTGCCTGGGCTTGCAACAGCGGCGGGATAGGCTGAGATGTGATCCCTTCCCCCTGATTGCCATTGCCCACTCCTGTGCCTCTTTCTGCAAACAACAGCAGCGAGCACTTGTCTGGATCTTTGTGGAGAAAGGAGCAGCCACTGGGCGCTCGCAAAGCCGGGCAGAACTTGGGCTGTCCTGGGCAGCTGTGAAACAGCTGCGTGAGAAGGATGGGCTAGAAGACTGAGGGAGCAGAGCTAAGGAAGAGGGTCTTGGCTTGGGCTAGGGGTGGGGAGAGAAAAGTCGAGTCCCTCCTCGCTCTCTCCCAGATCTCGGAGTCTGGGTAGAGGGAGAAATGCTGAGCCCGCGTACGGGCTCCTGCCTCCGCGGCAGCATCTTCAGCAGCAGCCTCAGCATCAGCACCGGCGGGACAGCGACAGCGGGGGCGGCGCAGGCGCACTGTGCCCGGCGGAGCCTGCAGTTTCCCAACCCCGTGTGCGGCACCGCCACAGTCTGGGCAGCGGCGGCCGGGGGAGCGCTACTACCATGAACTGCTTGGTCCTCCTCCCCAGAGCTGCTCATCCGGGTCGGGCTGGAGACACAGTCAGGGGACCCCGCCGCCGCCGCCGTGCCCCCTTTTCTTTCATCACCATCTCCACTACCTTTTCCTCTTCTTCTTCCACCTTTTCTTTCTGCTTCCCCCCCTCCCCCGCCGCGGATCCTGGCCGCTGCCCTCCAGACCCAGGATGCCGGGGGGCAAGAGAGGGCTGGTGGCGCCGCAGAACACATTTTTGGAGAACATCGTCAGGCGCTCCAGTGGTAAGGAGAGTTGCAGTTCAGAACATTCCCTACCTTCATCCCGATCACTGGAGCCCCCATCCCACCCATCCCATCCTTCTCCTAAGGGGGGAGGGGGTGTAGGCAGATGTACCTGGTGGCTTAGGGTGGGTGGGAGTCAGGAAGGAGGTGGTGGAGGAAAGTAAGTTGCATTTGCTTCCTATGAGATGTACCCCCTCCCACTTGTCCAGACCTGGAGTGGAAGAAAGAGAAGGGGGGTAGATAGAGCTAGCGGAGGTTCATCAAAATAGGTTTGAACTGCACTTAGATAACGAGTCTTTCCTTGTCCCATCGCTTCCCAAACAAGCTTCAAGCGCTGACCAAATAGAGCCAGGTTTTGGAGGAAGCTTTCCTTTCAAGTTGGGAATGTCTGGGAAAGTACTTCCTCAAATTTAAATCACTGGGGTAGCTTTTGGACCCACTGTGCACATATGAAAGTACCCCGCGTTAGGGCGAGCAGTCGGAGTTGAACCTAAAAAAGTCAGTGCTTGGAACAGCGGAAGGCAGTTACTAGGATCAAATTTGTGTTTAAAGTTTGACGTTTTTATTTGCCTCATTGTGTATTGGTTCCTAGGCGACATTTCACCTATTTCACTCAGGCAGAATGGTAAAAGCAAAGCCACAGTCTCTGTGCTTTTAACACATTTGGGAGAAAGATTTGAACCACGCCATTCTACCTTGCTCCTGCACAGCAAGGCTGTCCTGCCTCCCAAGTGTCTTTAAAATACCACCAATTTATGCTTGGTCTCCTTTCTTCTGTATTGGAATCACTATGTATTTCACTTTTAAGATGATACATTTTTTTTTATCTTCTGGAATTATACATTTTCTAGTTGTTTTTAAAAACTCTTTTGTATAATTTTAAACTCCAAAAGCAAACGGTGTGGACTATCCCTTAAGGGTTTCTCTTCAGAATCCCATCATTGTGCACTTGGAGTTGAGTAGGAAAGCAGCGGGGGTGTTCTGGATGGCTCTGTGATTCCTTGTCCTGTCAATCACTCATGGAAATGTTGTGTGTTTGGGGGGTGACATAGCAGACACACTGTGGATCTTTCGTGTGAAAATGTGGTTAAGATGCTTAGCTGTAGTTGGGAGGGGAACACAAAAATATGATAACCAATAGCCTGGCACGGAGATGGCCAGCTCTGAGGTGGTAGCTCAGACACCACTGTTTAGATTGGTGTCTCTTTGAAAACCAGGCTTGCAAATGTGTCCTTGAGATTGGCAATAACCTAAGGAGTTTTCTTTGAATGTCCATCTTGGAGTTTGGTTTGGAGCCTTGTGATTCCTCTTTCTTTCACTTTAGGTCAAAGTGTGATTCTGTACAAGTCTAGGGCAGCGGAGGGGGGGGCACATTTGGATAAAAAAATAGCTTATGGTGCTGCACAGCCACTTAATCCCTGCAATATTTTTAGCTATCCCAGTGTGAGGTTCATGTGTACTTTCAGTTTTGATGACAATATAAATTAAAATGTAAGTTCACAATGACACGGAATGCCCATTGTCTTCTTTTAGGACTATCTCACACAGATCTAGAATACAGGGATCATTGCTGTTAAAGCAATCCATTTGCTAGGGAGACTTTAAAGATGATTGGAATTAGTCATTTCCAAAGATGTGGTGATTTTCTTTTGGATTTCTCATCTTGAGTTGCTTCTGCCTCTTACAGTTTGCCTTTTGAGAGGAGTTTTCAGGGAAGGCCTTACAAAACCAGTCCCATGAGGCTCTGCCACTTTCCTAGGTGAAAAGAACGACAATGAGAAGCCCTGGATTGAAGTTTATCAGTGTAGCATTGTTGGTGGCACAACGTTCTCAGGTTGGGACTGAGGGAAGGCTTTGGAACATGTTCCCATTAGATGCGGCTTGAAATGGAGATTTACGGTGTGTGCCTCAGGACTGTCTACTCCCATTGCCTCTATTTTCTATCAACCAACATATGAATAGTTTATCTCTAATTACACATTGGGATTAGGATGGTTTTCTAGCTGAGTGCTTCTTTCACTGGCTAACACCAAGGATGAGTGAGACCTGTTTTGACATGTAAGGGTTCCACCTTTCATTGTCTATGGCTAACTTTGAGTAGTAGGAAGGCACAAAACCTTGGGATTTTGTTGGGGTATGTTAGGTATTTCAGAATTATGAATGTCTATATGTAGTAAGCACCAAAAATCCTCAGGAGTATCTGAACTGAGAACCGCAGGATGTAATTGTTCCACTTATTTGTGTGGGAGGGCCCTTCAGTTGTCATTTCTACCTGATTTGGCAGAGACATTGGAAAATTCATCCCAAGAGATTGTTTAATTACGAGTAACAGATAAAATTCCCTCTAGGATTCTCATAGATGGATCAGGTTTGTCACACTGAAGATTTAATCATTTACCAACTTAATAACACTGGGAATGAACTGTTGGCAGGGCTTTAGTGGGGACCAGAAGTCCAGGAGGCAGCACTCCCAGTTGACTGAAGAATTGAAGAAACACAGGCTGGCATTTTATATCGAGTAGCTTTTCTTTCTCAGAGAATAGCATACTCTTTGAAAAGCAGATCTTGCACCAAAAGTCAGATGACTATGTATGTAGAAAGAGGTAGAGTTGATACAAGATCCTACAGACAAAGTTGGACAGGCATCCATCCAGGCATTAAGGCAGATGCAGGGGAGGCAAAAGGTAAATACTGCACAAAGACTGACAGAGAGATGGAGAGAAAACCAAACACATACACAGGATAGAGACAGACACACACAGAGACACTCAGACACACAGGTATACACACAGGATAGAGACAGAGACACACACAGACACTAAGACACACAAGTTTACACATAGGATGGAGACAGAGACACACAAACACTCAGACACACAAGTACACACACAGGATGGAGACAGAGACACACACAGACACTCAGATACACAGGTGCACACACACAGGATGGAGAAAGAGACACAAAAACATTCAGACACACAAGTACACACACAGGATGGAGACAGAGACACACACAGACACTAAGACACACAAGTCCACACAGGATGAAGACAGAGACACACACAGACTCTCAGACACACAGGTACACACACACAGGATGGAGACAGAGACCCATACAGACACTCAGACACACAGGTGCACACACAGGATGGAGACAGAGACACACAAACACTCAGACACACAGGTGCACACACAGGATGGAGACAGACCCACACACACTCAGACACACAGGTATACACACAGGAAAGGAAGAGGAAGAGGGAGAGGGCAGGAGGAGATAGAGATAGAGACAGAGAGAATGCACAGCGAGAGACAGAGGGAGAGAGACAGATACACACACACACACACACACACACACACACACACACACACTGAAGAATGGAAATTTAACATTTGTTTTTGTCCATGGGTAGCCTGTGAACCGAGAGCTCAGGAAGTTATGAGTCTATCTATCGGACAACTTTCTGGTAATACAGAACAAATGAACAAGAGGGATGGCATATTTTCTCACAGTTTTTGAAGCTGAGGATTTTATAATCAAACTCTGAAGACCTCAGCTGCAGTTTCTAGGGGGAAGTGCTACCTACCTTTCATGTGCTGAGTGGCCACGTAGCTTCTCTCCTGCTGTTGCACCCTCCGTTTCTTTTTTTTTCCCCTCTCCTTGTTTAGTTGAGTGTTTCAAGCCAGCATTACAAATCATTACTGGTGACTATGTCTATAAAATAAAGCACTGTTGTGTAGGATGGATGATTACACATTTTATAGCAGCCAACTCTCAAAATAGAAGAAGCAAAAAAATGTGCCCCTTCAGTTTTAAGATTAAAGACTTGATAGAACAAATAAAAGGAATATGATAATTCTTAGCTCGTAAACACTGAGAGTATATTATTTTTCCAAGAATTTGTAAAAGTCAAAAGTATAAAGACAACAGGAGCATTTAGATAAGCATTAAAACAGTTTTTTTGATTTTGATTGACATATTTATAGGCTATGGTATAGTATTTCAGTAAACAGGTACAATGCAAAATGATCAGATCAAGGAAAATCGTGTATCTACCTCCTTGAACATTTAGCATCATTTTGCCTTAGAAATAATTCTACTGGCTGGTCTGAAACATCAGATTGTCAAGCATAGTGAAGTTTTAAGCATATATTTGGCTTTTTGTATCAAAGTGCCTTATCAAGAAGAGAAGGCTTGAGAACTGTGTGCAAGTTCACCTGAGCAACACCATTGTAGAAGGTCCCTTTCCTGAGTAGCTATGGATCAAATCTGCGTTTGACATTGCCAGCACCTCCTCCCTCTTTACATGGCCAATGTTCATGTAAGATATTTGTTAGTCTAAACTAGGCTGTAGAGAGATGTAAGCTTGCATGGAGAATTAAATACCTGAGAGATTTTTAGGTGGAATATTAGACAAAAAAAATGTATCAAAGCCCTCAATGTACCGTCCCCATAGGCAGTGTATCTCACCCCAGCACTCTCTCTCTCTACATCCCTATGAATAGCTAGCAATGATTACTTTGGGGGACTGTAAATTAGGCTGCCATTTTTGAAAAATTATAAATTCAAATTAATGTTTTTTAGATGTGAAGTTATTCACTAACATTAAAGTACATTAAAAATTAAGGTTTTTTTTCACTTCAATAAAAAAACTAAAAGTGTTATTTTTCTCTTCGGAGGAAAAGGACTCAGGAAAGAGTTAGAGAGAGAGAAAGAGAGAGAGAGAGAGAGAGAGAGAGAGAGAGAGAGAGAGAGAGAGTTTTAAAGACCATCTTTTAAGAGGTCTTTAGTAGCTTCAGTTTTCTAGTTTTCTAGAGACAGTGGGCTGGGCAGGCATTCCCTTTACTCTGCCACCTCTCCTGTGTAAAAAAGAAATTCCAAAATCATTTTTATGCTCTAATTGATATTAAAAAACATGGTGGTATTATAAGAAACCACTAGGCAAAAAAATAGTGATCTGTTATCAGAAAAAGAAAACCAGCTTAATTATGACCCAATCTGGAAGGAACAGTCTAAGGCAGCTGGTTTCTGCTGGTCATGTCAGAAAGTGAATGGCTTGCTGTAACGTCTAAGACACTGTTCAGGAAATATTGGTAAAAACGCACATTGGTTTCGAAGCATCGGTTTACCTAAGTATTATAATGCACTACTTTAGTGCTGAAAGTATCTAAGAGGTTGAAATCATACTCACCACTTCCTAAATTATATTGATGAATAACCAAGAGCATCATCTCACTTCTGAGCCTCCTCTGCATTACATAATGCGTGCTGTGCACTGCTGGCTAAGGGCTGCTTCTCCCTGCACACCATTGCCTTCACTAGTGTCTTTTACTGGATTCCAGAAGAAGAATGTATTTTAAAAAAGTCCATGTACTTAAACTTCTTTCAGACAATCTAAAAATAATTTCATTATATTTCTAAATGGAAGACGGTAGTAATGATTATTGTAATTGGTAATGACTGAGTGAATTTCCATGCAGAATCTTTAATATTTAGTCAACATTTGTCTTTTATTTTCATTGTGGTGGTAGCTTGGAGGACCAGTGGTTTTACATTTGGAGGACCAGCGCTTTCAACACTCCCTGGAGTGAGTAGTCAGTCTAGGCAGAAGTTGTGTGGCCACCAAGCTTCGGTGGTTACCATGTACCACAAGAGGTCACTATAGG
The DNA here is from genome assembly GCF_000317375.1 of Microtus ochrogaster. Taxonomy (NCBI): domain Eukaryota; kingdom Metazoa; phylum Chordata; class Mammalia; order Rodentia; family Cricetidae; genus Microtus; species Microtus ochrogaster. Next base: position 13,173,631 of record NC_022009.1, on the reverse strand, counting down.
TTCTGTCATGATTAGTGATTAGCCAACATCTTTCCTTTTTCTCTCTTCCCCTAGACCCTTCAAATATGATTGGGGAGTCTGCATGATTAGCGTTTTTGCATGAAAGGAAAACAAGACAAACAAGAAAGTCCAGTGATATGAGATACTTCTTTTAATTACTGAAATTTATTTAAAGTAGTGGCAATTATTTTAAGACTCAATAAATATCATAGTAATAAATTAGTAAACATTGACATTTGATATTGGCTAATCGTACATCACAGATAGTTATAATGTTATATTCATAAGATATGGTTTAGACTAATAGGTAACATACTATCAAATGAAAATTTAATTATAGCACACATTTTCAGTGTCATAGCAATGTATATGAAGTACAAAGTTTCCAGGAAGGTTCCATGTATATAAAGCCTTATCCCGGGGAGATGGTTAAGTATTTTACTACTTCAGCAGAGTTTTTCTGATATCAGATGTTTTTATATAATTTATATTGGACTCGAGGAAGGGGTAGAGTCAGTTCATATCCACACTTTGTTGAAAAGAGAGCTCACAATTATTTCTATAGCCCATATGTGATTCTAGCCTTTTGATGTTTCCCAATATTTGAAAATAAAGTTCAAAGCTAAAACAAATTATCTTCAAAGTTCTCCAAATGATTCAACTCCAGGAGGCATGATTAGGAATGTATTACTCGGAGAGGTTCACTTTCCTGTGTTGTCTTACACTACCAGTGTAAGAGGCCAGATCGAGGAATGTGTGATCATTCTTAGTATAATAAATTACTATATTAGACGTTGTCTTAGCATTTGGCTATATGGATATTAGGACCTAACAAAGTTCCACGTTTGTATGCGGTGTAGGTAATAGCTTTGTCATATGCTAGGTTTTCATAGGGAAAGAAACAAGAGAATAAACAAAATAATAAATTAATAAAACAAAATTAATAAAACAGAAAAGAAAAATGGTTCAAGGAGCAGGAGAGATGGATCAGCAGTTTGAGAGCACTGGCTGCTCTTCTAGATGACCCTGGTTCAATTCCTAGCACCCACATGGCAGCTCCCAGCTGGCTGTAACTCCATTTCCCAGCAGATCCGGCATCTTCACACAGACATATATGCAGGCAAAACACCAATGCACATAAGATAAAAATAAATAAACTATTTAAAAAAGCAGTTTGAAATTTTACTGAAGCTGATTTTTGTTCTTTTTATGTGGTCTGGTCCAAGCAGAGAATTGTCAACTATTAAGTGTAAAGTCCTACAAACTTAGAGAAGTAAGCAGTCTGAGAGCTGAGCTTAGATGTGAAACCCTAGACGTTTCCAGCTATAATGATGTGCACACAAGGTTACAAAAGCTTAGGAACATCATGCCATCCCCCAAGGATACAGGTTACACCTACACCCAGTCCCTTCCTGCTCTCCCCTGTGCCACACACAGAAAAGTCTGATTGAGTAAATGCAATTTGATTTTGACTCCTAAAGTAACCAAGTTAATAATTGATTTTTTTCCAAACAGTTCTGATTATGTCCATGAAGTGAGGTGGCTAAGTAATTATGTAGCTAAAGATGTTTATTTAATTATCGTGTGTATCTGAAAACAGAAATCATACAGCACAGGGTGTGTCGGTGGTACCCGTAAAAGCATGCTTGTACCATAGTTCAACTTGATATGCAAACAAAATATTCTCTACCCTTTTAATTTTAATCTCCAGAGGGCTGAAGTGCTGGACTGTTTTATATGGGAAAGAACTGCTTGCCAATTTTCATATTATAATTAAATTATTTTGAACAACTCTGCAGTTAGGAGTTATTGATGGTGTGTTTCGTCTTTGGAAATCAATCCTTGCCTGTTTAAGAGAGTTTTACTGGTGGTCGAAGCAGCTTACAATCCAGCAAGCCAGCGACTGATTGCCAAATGTAACTAAACATCGATCAACTGACTTGTGTTACGGGGAAAGTTTAGCTTTCTTTCCATTTTTTTTCTGTCTCTGCACTTCTCTTCTATTTGGTGACAAAATAAAACACAAAGAATTTAGTTTGTGTATCTTATAGCACTGTAAGGCTAGTGAGGGTCCACACTGAGGGTTACACAGGCTGAGAGTAAGTTCCCTAAAGACAGTAACTACCTCTTTGCTCGACCTTCATGCCATTTATAGTGAATTATTCAATTACAGAACAGACTCTAATTGAATATCTACTATGTGCTAGGAAGCGATCCAGAGCAATGTCATTGTAATGTTTCTCTTTATTTTCTTTTTTTCTGTGAGGGGAAATGTCGTTTAAATCTTTGGACATCCCATCTGTGGTTGGTAGTCTTTACTTTTGCCATTTCCTTCCTTATCTCTTTGCAACGGATCATTTCCAGCTTGTGAGCACCCCCCGCACCATCCTCTTTGCACTCAGGTTCCCTTTCACGGCTCCCATATTCTCTCTCCCTCTGTACTCGACCCTCTTTCCGTCCCCTCATCCTTCCCTCTCCGTCCTTGTCCTTAGAGGCGCCTGTTCCTCCCTCCACCCCCCTTTGCTTGTCCTCATTCCACCTTCCAGAGCAATCTTGTCTGATGTCGGGGTTGGGTCTCTGTCTTTCTGGTCCTGTGTGGGCTGGCGACATCTGGAGTTCTCTTCTTGTGCTTCTCACACGTCATGTAAACTGTGTCCAGACTTGACTTTATTTATTTTTGCTCTTAAATCAATTTTCTGTGGCATTTTCTCCCGACAGTCTAAGATCACTTTTATATATTTTTTGTCCTGCTATTTTGGAAACCTTAGGTTTATACTTGCCTTTCCACTCAGCACAATGTTAGTTTCACTACCTAAGGAGATGGCAAGGCTTAAGGGGCAAGGATTTTCCATTCACTTCCTTGGTAGCCCCTAAAGATGGCGCGTGCCCAATGAGTGAATGGAGGGTCATCACTGAACAGCCTCAGACAACAACTAATGTTCTATGTGATTAACGTCCTATGTACAGCCCCAGAAGGAGAATGCCTCATTAGCTGAGCTCAGAAACAGGGCTTCCAGAAGTGAGGACCAAATTAGGGAGACTGCTCTCATCCTCCCTAAAACAACTTGACTCTACTGGGAGAACCCTCTTCAGGGTGGCTGACAATTTTATGAAACTCCGCTGGGCATTTGCAAGGTTTCCATTCTTCCTGTCTGGCTCCATCTCCCCACCACTCCACAGTGGTGACGGAGGCTCTCCAGGCTTTTAACCCGGAAGAACTGTGGAGGAGATGGGAGGACACACATGGCCCAGATAGTACACTGCACGTTGAAGGAAACATTTACTCAGACTTGCTTCTTCATAGTCTCTTTGGATAACGTAAGACTTTTTTTCCCCTACCTTTTTGACCCAACGAAGGCAAAATATTAAATGACCAGAAGCCTTTAAAATCATTAACTGAGCTTGAAAGCATGGAACTCAATTGACTAATTTGTAGAACAAACCCCAATAGACAGATGAACAAATAAGACACCTGACCACTACCTTGCAACCTCCAAACATCAACCTATTACTTAGAGTAAAAGAAGTGTCGGTCTGGATTGCCCCAGTACCCAGATAAACTCTGCAATATCTGGACATGGTCAGAGAGAACAACAGAAAGGAACTCCTATCTCTGTGTAACTAGCCCTGTGAAAATGGCCCAGGGAGGAAAATGAGTTTACCTTGTAGATATTTATGTTTCCCTTAAACAACTAGCTCCTGTTGCACAGAGTGCATAATAAAACACACACACACACACACACACACACGCACACACGCACACACGCACACACACACACACACACACACACACACACACACACACACACACACACAGAAACAAAAAAGCCAGGGCAAAGCCTCAGACAATCATGTTGTAATGTACCCTGAAGGTTTTGGTCAACTTGAGACAAACTGGAGTCCTCTGGAAAGAGGGAACTTCAGCGGAGGAAAGGCCTCCATCAGATTGGCCTATAGGCACATTTGTGGGGACATTTACTTGATTAATAATTGATAAAGGAGACCCAGCCCCCTGGACAGCAGGTAATTGGGCGTGAGTCTAGAGAAGAAGCTGGAAGGCAGAGCTCCCCTGTGGTCTCTGCTTCAGTTTCTGCCTCCAGGTTCCTACCTTGAGTTCCTGCCCAGAATTCCTTTCAGGATGGACAGTACACTGTAAGCTGAAATAAACCCTTTCCTCCCTGAGATGCTTTTGATCCTGGTGTTTATCACAGCAGTAGAAACCAAACTAGGATACCTTCTTGTTTGTTTGTTTCTTTCCCATGTGTGCAAGTGAGATCGGTCTTAATTGAAGTCCTTCATGTGTTTTATCATCATTATGTTTGATTTTCTTAAAAGGTTAACTTTGAAGAAACTACATAATCCTTTCAGAACAGAGGTTGGTTGCTTTTTTTAAAACAAACATTTGTATATTTGTAAACTTCAAAATGAAGCTTGAATATTAAATAAATAATTCATTCTCTCCTGATAAGCACATCTTGACTGGTTTAGCTTTTATTCCCCAGGATTTTATAGCTAGTGGATGTCTAAAGCCTTAGGTATTTTAAGACATTTCATTGCAGTGGGTCTCAACAATAATTTGTCACTAGCTACACCAAGGTGGCCGTTTTTCGTGTTTTGTGGGTCTGTGATTCACGCCGGCCTTCATTGCGCTTGTGTTTTGCTCTAGTGGTTTTGTCCAGCATCATTTGTAGAAATGTAGCTCATGAGCAAAGCATTGCTACTTAACGTGGAAACTGGGCTGCAGCGTTAGCCCAGCCAGTAAAGTTCTTGTTATACAAGCAGAAGGATTCGAGTGTGGATCTTCAGCATCCATGGAGAAGCAAGTGTGACCTTGAACCTGTAATCCCAGTACTGGGTGGAGGGCAGAGACAAGCAGATCCCATTGGCCAGTCAGTCCAGAGAGAGCAGGTTCAGTGAGAGATCCCATCTTGACAACAGAAGTTGGGGAGTGATAGAGGAAAGCCTGTGACGTCCATCTCTAGCCTCACCATGCACACTCATGGGTACAAACCTGCGCACAAATACACAGAACACACACACAAACTACAGATTAAGCTGTTGAACTTTTTCATGGAAAAGGTATCTTCTGTAACATTTCCATTGTTTCCAGCAGCAGATTATGGGGTTAGATGGTGAAATAGCTCCTGCTTTCGGATCCACTTTGCCTAGATGGAGAATGATGAAGTTAATGCCTTCAAAGAAACACAGAAACTTGAAAATGTACCTTTGATCTTGAGGAAGATGAAACGTGGAGGCATATTTTTATCTTTGATGACAGCTGAACACGTTTGAATAAATTAACAGATTTTTTTGCATATTTCAAACTCCCACAGTGATGGCCTGTTTAATGTTGCCAATATTATTATATAATAATTAGTCTCGTTTTGGAAAGTATGAAGTGTATGCGTCTGCACACTGGGTGTATTGTTTCAGAATTGTAGGAAAGAGCTTATTTTGTAAGGACATAAAAGATACCAGCTTTTCACGGAAATGGAGAATACATATACTAGAAGTCAAGACTATAGATAGGGACATTTCATATAAATTAGTTATGCCTCTTTAATAGCCATATGTATCAAGATTTTGTTTAACCCAAATAAAATGTGCTGTTTATGTAGCAGGACTTTTCTGTTACAGCCACATGAAACTTAGATAAACATTGCTCGACCCAGAAGACAAACTCAGAAAAGTAGCATTGGCTCCCTGACTTCAGTTCACAAGTTTTCAGACATTATTCAAAGTACAAGAATCTGCTTAAGATTGCCTGCTATCCTTATTAATTATTGTTAATAATGCAGTTTTTTTTGAAGAAATAGGTCTAGCCAAGTCCTTACATACTTTCTAGATAACATCTGAATATTGCTCTTTATTTGGTTACTGGCTGTCTTAATAGGAAAAGGGACTGTTTTTTTGATTCTCCCAGCAAAGATTGTTGGGTGTGTATTGATGAACACGCTCATATGTACCTTGATCTCAGAGAATGGAAGGGGAGACATATATGTAACAAGCACACAAAGAACACCTAAGTACAAACTGTGGTAGGCATTTGGAAGGAAAAAGGGGAAGTGTTGACATCACAAGTAACAAGAACTAATTTTGATTGGAAGCAGTTTTGGGGGGACTGACTAAGGAAGTGTTGGAAAGTGATTAGAGGTGACTGGGAAGAAGAATATTGTAGGCAAAGAGAAAATGGGAACAGTCCCAAGCAGAGAAATGGATGGGTCCATTTGTCAAACTTAAAGACCAGTGCAGTTGGACGACAGTGGGGAAAATGAGGAGGAAGAGAAGTCGGGGCCTTTCTAAAGAGCCCTGGACAGATCTCCGAACACAGTGCCGCCTGTTTGGGGGTTGAAGGGAGAAGGAGTGAAAGTTGGAGCCATCTAGATAATCACTGCAATGGTTCAAGCAAGAGCAGATGACGTTTGACCTGGAAGAGTAGCAGTGGAGATGCATGGAAAGGGATCTATCCCATATGTATCAGTGCAAAATGATTAGGATTTAGTAAGAAGTCAGTGTCCTGAGTGGGCGGGGTGGAGGATGACTTTTAGCCATTTGGCTCAGTGTCTATGTATAGAGGGAAGTAGGGCATTTTTCTTTGAAATGGGGTAACTGGCAGGTTCATTTTTCCCCTTCCCACTTACCACCTCCTAGCCCATTTGTCCCATCTCCCTACCCGTACGCCTCTTCCCACTCTCAGCCCGGGCCCTTGCTTTGAGCTAGGATTTTTAATGTGGGATCTATCTCAAGTGATTATTCTTGTACTGCAAATACTTTACTGACCGAGTTCCCTCCCGGTCTCATTTTAGAATTACTGCACAGCTTCTTGGGAGGTATGTCTCTTCAGTTAGGACTGGATGACTATATTTAGAGAGATACCATGTTGGTTTTCCTCAGTGGCTGCTGTAGAGCTTGGGAAAATTGCACAGTAGTGAGAACGTTTTCTTCTCGTAAAGTCCTTGCCCACCTCTACTCGTGTCTTCTTCTCCATCAGTGTTCTAGACTTCATTTTGGTTGTTTTATCACTTCTTAAAATATCTGACGATTCTTGCTAATACTCCGAAATACTTCTCTTAAGGGTAATTTGCATAAAAAGTTGAGACTGAGAAAGAACAGTAGTTTAACGCTCCCAAAGACATTTTATCATCATCATTTTTCTACTGTGTCTCTTTAAAAATGCTATATATATTTAAGGTATGCAGGATTTAAAAAATGTCTATGTGCATATGTGTAGTGTGTGTGTATGTGTGTGTGTGTGTGTGTGTGTGTGTGAGAGAGAGAGAGAGAGAGAGAGAGAGAACGAGAAAGAGACAGAGACAGAGACAGAGAGAGTGTATGTGAGTCAAATAATCTCAGGGTCATTCATCACCTTTCACCTCATATTGATACAGAGTTTCATGTTTGCCTCTAAGTATAGCAGGATAGCTGGCCTATGAGTCTCTGGGAACTCTCTTTTCTTCTACTACTACCACAGGAAAACACATCTGAGATTACAGATAAGCGCTACAGTACCTGGCTTTATGTGGGTCCTGGGGATCTGAGCTCAGGTTCTCACGTTTGCACTGCAGGCACATTATCCACTGAGCTATCTGCTCAGCTACAGTGTAAGGTTTGGACATACATCCACATACAGAGAGCACCAGGAAAGTCAGGAGAATTAGCCTGCCCGTTGCTTCTCATGGGGACAACCTTTTCCTTTATGATAAGAACTACAATTTGTCTTAGCAGTTTTAGATTGCTGTGCAGTATGATAACTATAATCTTTAGGCTGTACCTGAGATGCCTGCATTTGTTCGTCTTCAGTGGCTCCTGGTTTGTTCCCTCCCATCTACTTCTCACTATCTATTTCTTTGTCCTGTTCACATTGCCAGTGTTCTCAAATTTCTAGATCTAAAAAGGGTATAGTTATCATAATCACAAAATAATAGCATTGTAAAAAGTCGAATCCTGTTGGAGCAGCCCCGAGGAAAGCCATTCCCCCCTCCAGAATTTCCGTAGAAAGGGAAGGAACTGCCCTCGCGACTTTGTGGCATTTCATTGACTGCTTATGATCGTTCCTGTTCTAGAATTTTCTGTCAGCACGGATTCCTGATCTCCTTTACAAATGGGATTAGTATGTAGTAGTGTGAACTCAAGCGTGGTTATTTTCCTGTTGCCCGAAGAAGTCATTCTGTGAAGAAGTGCTTCTTTGTGTTAAAATGAAACCAAACAAGAGCTCAGATTCCTGTTCAGAAATACAGGGTTAGATGAGACTCAGAGCCGGGCAAAGCCTGCTTCTGTTTTTTGTTTTCCTGCTACCAGGCTGCTTTTTCCTGTGTTCACCAGCCGAGTCCTGGAACTTTCCTGGCCTGCTTTTCCATTTGTAGAAAAGGAAGGAGAAGATGCACATGACAGACACAGTCTTACTCTGAGGATATTTTCAAACCACAGGCTTTGTTTGACTCAGAAGGTCTAGGGTGGGTACGAGAGGCTGCGTTGCTATGAACTACCAGGTGATTCTAGGGTAGGCTCTGAGAGGTGAGGGACCAGATGAAAGTGTCACAGACTTTGTTGAGCAGGAGACTTATCTCTTGAACTGTATTTTTGGATTCTACCCTGAGGGAATCAGTTCAGTGCGTCTGCGTTACAATCTAGCGATCTCTGCTTTTGACACATGGTACAAGATCCTACTGCAGCTGCCAGAATTCGGGAGTTACTACACTAGATGATCGTGGCTCCATCTCTGCACAGTAGAACCACTTGGGAAGATTTAAAACTAAATACCAATGCTTAGGGGTTCCTTTCCTGATTAACCAAATCAGAAACGCTAGGGTGTGAGATCTGGGATGGATAACCCTCACGCTCCTAACTTCAAGCTCCTTGAATCAAAGTGGAGTCAAGAAATTCCTAGAGCCAGCTACAATTCTTCATACTTGCTTTTAATTGATAACTTATTGATGCATTGATGCATATATGCATTATAGAATGATCAAGTCATTCTAATGACTATAACCTCAAATATTTGTCTTCTCTTTGGGATAAGAACATCAAAATCCTTCTTTCCTACTAATTTTGAAAACAGGAGTGTATTATTTTCTCATCCTGTAGTAAAACACCAGAACGTACAGTGCCCATGCCACTTTCTGTGTTCTTTTGCTCCGCTCTTTCTTCTCAGCCTCTGGTAACCACGTGTTTATCACTCCTTCTTTCTCCCTTATATGTATAAATACAAAAGTATTAAAATAGTTTTTAAAATTTCTAATGGTTCTTAACCATTTTGAATCAAGGGCCTATGATGTGGGTTTTAAGCCTCTAATAGTTGAGGAAAACTTGATTGCTTTATTTCACATCTATCTTTAGAGGAAGCCAGGTTGTATTCTCAAGCCCCAAGCCTTTGTAGAAATCTATCCAAGCATCTGCTGATGTGCAGAACCATAGCTTCTGAAATCCCAGCCCATGTGGGGGAATTATGCTTGACTCTTAGGCACCTCATAAGGACCACATTTGTGTCTTTGTGTTTTCTGGAAGTGAAATGTTTGTAAGCATCTTTAAGGGTTGGAATCGCCTAAAGACCAAGGGAAGTTTTGTGTTCTCTGAAAGTGAGGACACACTGGAGCTAGAGTCCCTGTCAAGACTGGATGATGATGACAAAGATGGTCACTTAGAATTCTGGGAAATTTCCTTCAACACATCATGCTGCTGACACTCCAGAATTATCCCACCGTCTAGATTCTAACTTTTCTCCTTTGCAGCTAGTTATTCCTTTGTAATCAAATTCCTTTTGCCTACCCTGCTTTAAAGTGGAAAGAAATTAAAAATTTCTGCGAAGTAATTTTAATTAAATTTGCTCTCTTGTTCTTAATATTTATTAAGGATATCAGATTTCTCATTTGTTGGAACAAGAAATGTATGACTTCAGGGAGATAATAATATGAACATTGTGTATACACACAGTGTTTTGGCTAATGCATATGCAAATTTGTAAAATGAACTCAGCCCTTCTGTGTAACTTAGCTGCATCTATTTCTTACTGTTCAGTGTTTCTCTTCGTACTTTTCCTCTCACTGACATAACTGTGCAGGTTTCAGTTTGTAGCTTCAACATAAGGAACTGTTTTTTTTTCCCCGATTCTGTGCTTGCACACATGGGTGCTCACACCCCCCCTAAACATGCTGCTAGCTGTCTCTACAGTTACGGCACAGCGGTGAAAAAAACTTGCAGATAGTACACTATAATACTTTATGAAGAGTTTTTTGCTCTAATAGTTTATAAAGATTTGCTTGTATTACTCATTGTCAGCCTCTGTAATTACCCAGAGAGGTGCTTATAAGTGCTGTTGATCTGTATATGTAGAAACTAATAATTTAATTGAAATCCCCAGGTTTTTCACAGCGTTCTCTTAGTCATGTTGAGAATCGATCTGAATGCGAAGAATAGGCTGTGTCGGAATGATCAGTGGATTGTTGTGAATGTTTACCAGTTGATGACTTCTTATGTGAGCAATATGGCAAATGTGTTCGACTGTGGCTTTATAGGGTACCCAGAAATGATAGCAAGAGTCCTTGTAGCTGTCTTCTATAAGGCCAGTATATTGTTAAGACCCAGCAGGAAGGGATGGGGAATGATGTAATCCGACATGGCTAGTCTCAAATTGGAAGTACACAGAAGAACAGAAGACTCATCTCCTAGACTGTTGTAAAACCTTATGCTGGCCTTAAAATTATCTTTGAGTTATTAGTTCTGATTGACTGTGTTAGCAAACACTAGTGTGTGCCTATGATATATCTTGACATATTCAGTGTTATTGATGGAACTCAAGTAGATATTTTAAAAATGGATTTGAAACAATGCAAAAAATCCACTGCCTACTTTTGGTTCAAACCTCCATTTTCTTTTCCATAAACAACTCTGCTTCCAGAGCAACAAGAGGAGTAATTGCTCCCTGCAGAGGCTTCTTCCAATCATTTCTTTCATCTGTAACCTATCTACTTTTCTACCTACAGGTTTTCCCTAGAAAGAGTTTCAAGACTTGGAATTTGGGGGACAGGTGTTCTGCTTTCTGCCTTTGGATGCCAGGCACCCGGGCTCTCTGAATCTCTGACTTGTTGCTGATGAACGATCAGAAAGATGGGAATGGAGATGTTTCTTGGATTAGAGACAAGGGATGCCCCAATAGAACACTGTATCATCAACTGGGGCTCCTGTCCTGACTGCTTTTGTTAACCATTTTATTATCACACAGAGATACTGGTAAACGAAAGAAACAGTGGTTGATGAACCACTGTGGGTAGTGATAGCTGGACCTGCCGAGCTGCCATCTTTTTTAGACATCCCTACTGCAGAGCAGCAGAAAAGGGCTGAATAGCAGCAGCAGGAGATTATAAATGGCAGAGCCAACAAGGAACAGGCAGAGCTGTGGTTCTAAACCTAGCAGATGTTTGGAAAGCAAGACTGTTTGTGATATAGGGAGGGCTGCAAAGCCTTCAGAGGGTTCTTTAAGGCGACGTTTTCAAACCTACAAGATGCAACAGAAGGGGATAGAATTGATCCAGTGAATTTTTAACACACTTCAAAATTGAAACAGATTATAAAACAATGCAGAACGTGTATAGTATTGTTTAAGGAACTTTGGGGGCTCTGTTTTTGTGTGGGTGCACACTTTGTGTGCTTCTTTATAATGAACTCTGGTTTACAAAAAGCTTGAAAACTATAGGTTTCTAAGAAGTTTCTGGGAGGAAGAAAAGGCCCAGGTTAGCAAGCATTTTGATTTTCAACTTTTCTCTCTTTTTTAAAAACACATGGTACCATTGTTCCCAGGACACTGGGAATCCTTTCAATCAACAAGTAACATATTATAATCCAAAAATTTGAAAAACTATTTTTAAATTGGCAAGTAAAAGTATACAATTTTTGGTATATGTTCATGGTAAATGATAGGATGCTTTCATATGTAAGTGTACTGTAGAAAAGCTAAATCAAGCTACTTAACGTGTGTATTCCGTCTCATGTCTTTTTCATTGTTGAGAATAAAATCTACTCTCTTGGTGACTTTCAAGTATACAGTATATTGCTATAACTCTCGTTGCCGTGGAAACTGTAGCTCTCTTGAACTTATAATCGCTAACTATAATTTTCTGTCCTTTGACTACATCCGTTCAGCTCCTCTACCCTTCAGTCCCCGGTAACTTAGCACCATTTTTTCTCTCTCTGTTCTGTGTGTTTAAATTGCTTGGCTGCTTTTCTTAACACGTCTAAGTAGAGGATGTATGTGAGTTGGGGGATGTGTGTGAGTTGGGGGATGTGTGTGAGTTGGGAGATGTATGTGAGTTGGGGGATGTGTGTGAGTTGGGGGATGT
>NC_022009.1:13151103-13161199 GCF_000317375.1 Microtus ochrogaster | reverse complement strand
TGAGTTGGGGGATGTGTGTGAGTTGGGAGATGTATGTGAGTTGGGGGATGTGTGTGAGTTGGGGGATGTGTGTGAGTTGGGGGATGTGTGTGAGTGGGGGATGTGTGTGAGCAGTCCTCAGTGTATGTGCTGTAGAGAAAGCAGAGCTGAGGTGATCCTTAAGGGCTGGATAGGCAAAGGGATATGGGAAAAGTATTTTGAGTAGAGCATCATCAGTGAGCATATTTGAGAACTGCTAAAGAAACTGACCTAAGCCTAACGTGTAGACGTTAGGGGTAAGAAATGGTGTGTTTATATTAGAGGGAGGGATGCTTGTAAGTATGGGAATGGATTTGTGATCTGATGGTGTAAGCATTTAAGCTTCCTGATCTGAATGAAGAGGGATGGCATTGGTTTGACTATAAGGCTGAAAATCAGGATGAATTAAGGCAGGATGTAGCTCGGCAGCCATACGGCCCACCATGGATTCTGGTCATTTGGTGTACAGCTTACAAATTAGAGAGGGCAAGCTAGCCTGGGCTAAGAGAGGAAAGAAAATCACTTTTGATGATTACAATCTATGCCATAGATAAATGAAACCGCAATCACTTAACGAGGAATTTATGCTTTCTCATCTTTGCAGATACCAGCTAATCTTCCTCATCACGCTGGCTGGGTTCTCCAGGGGTATACTGTTAACTGTTCTCAGAACGAAGGCTTAACTCAAATGTCAGCTTATTGTTTTTGTAAAATATGCTCTTAAGGGAACAGAGTACCTATTGTCCTCCTGTGCTTCCTAAGCTTACGTGCAGTTAAATGTGCTTACCTGTACAGGATCGGTGCGTTTGGACAAATGTACATACGTGCATCTCACTTCAAGAGAGTGAACACTTATACTCCCCAGATAGATTTTCCTCTCCTCTTTCCTGTCATCCCCCCATTCCCTTCAGAAATCATTGTCCCGGACAGTTGGCATAGCCATCACCTTCAGCAGTCATCATAACCATAATGAAAAGGAAACCATTCCATAGCTCCCTATCGCCACTGTGCTTTGTCTCTATTTAGATTTCACATGTTTGGCTTCTTCCTGCCCCCATAGTATTATTTTAGGTTAACCCACGTTGTGACGTGTATCAGAAGTTTGTTCTATTTTAGAGTAAAGTGGTGTTCCTGGTACAGATTTGACACCACTTAAAATCCATTCTCTTGATTTGCGTTGTTTCCGGTGTTTGACTACAACGAGTCAATCTGATGTGAAATTTTATGGCCCTTTTTTGTTCAAGTATGTTTTCATTGCACTTCAGTAAACAAGTAGGGTGAACCTCCAGGGTCACAGATGAATATTTAACTTGACAAGAAACTGTGCTCCAAAGTGGCCGTGACATCTTGTGTTTTCTTAATATTCTATATTTACATCTAGGTCCAGTGGTCCCAGGTTCTCACCAGTGCGTTTAGTATTGGGTTGTAGCTACCCTGGTGGGTGAGTGGTGGGGTGTCACTACGCTCTTAGTGTGTACTTTTCCATGTCTTGTGAGTGGGAATGTGTTCTATTGGCTGTGGCACACTCTGAGACGTCTGTTCAAATCATTTTTCCCAGTTTTTAAGTTGGGTTGCTTGCTCTTCTGGGCGAATTCCGTGTAATTCTCGATTGGACTTCAGATATCTGTTTTACAGATCTTTTCTCCCAGGCTGGTAGTTTCCATTTTATTTTCCTAACAGTGTCCCTAGATGAGGAGCTGAGTTGCATCTCCACCATCATGCCAATTGATCAACGCTTTCTTCTATGGTGATTGCTGTGCGCTTTATATGGTAAACTTCTGTCGTCCTCAAGACTGCTGAATTCCCACCTGGCTTTTCTTCTGAAAGATGCATAACTTTTGCTTTTGTTATGGGATCTTTGACTTCTGGTTCCTTAGCTTTATGTGACTTTCTGTTTAAGGTCCACCACCTTTATCAACTGTCCCTCCTGGGAGTCTTTTCAGGGTGGAGACTTAAGAAAGCACCTCCATTTTCTAAAGGCTTTATCTTTTTTTTTCACTATTGCCCTCAGAAGACATTTCTCATATAGCTTTCTGTGCTCGATTTAGTATCGATTCCACTAGATCATTTTGATTGCTGGTTATTTATGCTCTTAATAAGTAAATTTGATACAAAGAACACGAGTATGTTCTTCTAACCTTTACTACATTCCAATATCTGATTTACAGCCCCACCTTTTTAGAGTAACTATTATTCAGTAAATGCTGAATTGCATTGTTATTTTTAGGAGAACCACTTCTGAATCAGGATTTCAAGCCTGCTACTCAATTTATTTTTATTTTTAGATTCTACCCAAAGATGAACCTAAAGGAGATTATTTTACAGTAGATTTTAAAGTAGAATATTCCTTTAACTTTTTTATTCTTTTAAGATATTTATTTAAAATAGTTTAAATTTGTGTTAATATTATTTGAATTATTCTTTTCATTTTCTTGTCATGAGACTATTAAAATTGCTAAAGTTGCAGCCTGAAAGTGTTACTTTTTCAAATACATTCTTTTTGAACTAATTTTATGCCTAAATCAAACCTTTTTTCATGTAAAGTAGAGCAGCAATGTCTTTTATATAGAATACATACATTTTCTAGGTGCTATGGCACATACAGAAGTGATAGATTTGAATGATCTCATTTTCAGAGAAGACTCTTTAATGCTATTTTAGATTAGATTTTTCAAAAAGGAATTTGTTCCACCAAATCATATTTTCATTAGTAGAATATTTTAGAGGGATGTATTCAGTTTGCCTCTGCTACAACATCAATATTCTGAATTTATAGGAAAGTGACTCTAGCCCATGCTAATAAATTTGCACGTTGAATCATTGCTACTCACTACTAGGCATCTTCTTCTTTCCTAAGACACTTGAATGCTAAGAGGTGCCGTGCATCGTTGTAGGGGATTTTGGTTTGTTATATAAAGCTTGTAGCTATTGTAGCTCTCATTGGTCCTCATGCTTAGTTGATTATGGCGCAAGGTGCATCGTTTGTCTCAGAGCACACCGTCATTGCATTTGCTCATCTTTTAAAACTGCCTTTTTGATCACTTGAAAGGCAAAAGTTGCTCAATAAAGCTAAGTAAATCTCTCTCTCTTCTTCAGAATCAAGTTTCTTACTGGGAAACGCCCAAATTGTGGACTGGCCTGTAGTTTACAGTAATGACGGTTTTTGCAAACTCTCTGGGTATCATCGAGCTGACGTCATGCAGAAGAGTAGCACTTGCAGGTATGTACACTGAATAACTTTGCAATTGTTTCCTAATAGGAATAAAATTCTGAGAGTGGCCGAGAGGATTGTGTTTACTTATCCTCAAGACTGGATGAAAATTATGTTAGAAAGTTAAAAAAAAAGACTCAATTGTGACCAGCAAATATGTATTTTAAAAGCTATTTCTGATAATTTTTGCAAAGGCAGAGTTTTGCCTGTGTGTGAAGTATTTCACTTGTTAAAATTTGTTTGGTCATCTATAACCAACCAGGAGACAGTCTGGGTACTGGGTGACCACGGAGTAGTCAGCATCAGGGAGCCACTGATGACAGCAACACCTCTGGAGCAACTAAAATTGTCCCTTACAAAATGGAAAATATAACCCAGCCAAGTGGAGCATGGTTCAGGAGGATGCCAAAGCCTGAGAGTAGAGCTCTTACGCTGAGCCAATCACATGCCTTTATAGGTTTGGTGTAGTCACCATTGCTGTTTGGTTTGTTTTATGTAAAACACAATCTGACTTTTGTATTACTTATGACAACTTTAAAAATAGGTCATGTCTACAAGTGTAAGAAGAATTGTGAATAAAAGGGAATCAGAAAATGAGCAAACAAGTAAACCAACCTATCTATAAGGAACTAATTTAGAATCTAACTTGGCCACCATATTTTGGTAAGGACAGATGGGACCTCTTTCCGCCAACCCCCCCCCCCAATGGTTTAGTTTCTTTTTTTCTTAATTTCTAGCTTAACTAAGGTTGAAGTTAAAATTTTTGGAACTGAAAAGGATCTGGAGTTCTTTTTTAGTTCAAGTTCTGAGAAACAAACGTCGTGTTGTGTTAAGAGATACATCCACATCTGGTTTTTGATTCCTACCCATTTATGCTGAGATCTGGGGTGTGTGTGTGCGTGTGTGTGTGTGTGTGTGTGTGTGTGTGTGTGAATGATCTATATGTACGTGAATGGTCTGCCTCATGATGAAGTCTAAACCTCAAACTACTCAAATTAGACACAGAAAAACTTAAATAACTTCTTCAAAACAGATTCTAACACTTCTTAAATTTATTGAACCAGAGTTAGCCAAATTGGGTGTTCAGGGCCAGTAGTTTCATGTTAAAGCAGAAGCTCAGATGATTTTGATGTGTATCAAGGCTTGAGAAACAATCTGTTGACACTTCCTTCTTTTCCTCTTCCTCTCCACCCCCAGACACCCTTTCCCTCTCTATTGAGGTTATTCCTGCATTTTGTCTACACTCCCAAGAATGAAGCAAAAGAATACATGGGAATAATGAAAACTGTGGCCTGTGGATGGGCCACACCTTTGGTAGTACTGATGTCTTTCTGACAGTGGAACAAAATTTGATCTTTATGCTAGGAAAACCATAAAATACTAAGGGCGTGGTCAGCGTTGGAGGTGACACACAGTATGTTGTGTATCGTTGTTTCCAGGAGAGTTTAAGTTAGGAAAAGGGAAAGCTTTCTGGTCTACCTTACCCTGTGAAATAGGTACTACAGAGAGCCTAATGCAATGAAAGTGTCCCCTATCTTTTTTTGGGTGCTTGCAATCTCATTTTTGTGCCAGATGCCATTTTCCACCTAACCAGATATCTGCTTCTCTGAGTAAGATGTTCTTGTCCTTTCTTTGACTCCAGGTAGAGCACTGTTTTCAGGTAGAGATCTTTGTTTTCAGCATCATATTGGTCTTATATTACCTTAACATATTGGTGTGTTTATATGTGTGTATTGTAAAGTGTGTGTGTGTGTGTATAATACAAATATGTATAGGTGTGAATGGCTATGTTCATGCATGTGGAGACCAGGGGAGAACATCCTACATCTTTCTCTATTGCTCTTCACTTTATTTATTTATTTATTTATTTATTTATTTATTTATTTATCTGTTTGTTTGTTTGTTTGTTTGTTTGTTATTTGTGGGTGAGACAAGGTCTTTCACTGAACTAACTGAACGAGAAGCTTACTCTTTCAGTTAGGCTACCTGGCCAGTGAGTGTCTGGGATCCTCTTGTCTCTGTATTCTACACTTGGGGTTACAGAAGTGGGCAACCATGCCCAGCATTTACATGGGAACTGGGGATTTGAACTGAGGTTTTCAGTGCTCTGACCCATTAAATCATCTCACCAGCTCTCACAGGGTGGGTGGATTATTCCTATTGCTTTAGTTGTCTTTGAGAAGTATGACTATTGCTATCTTGATCTGCTATCTTTGCCTTCTGTCCCCTCTCTTCAGTTTTTCAATACTGGGCTTCTCTGTGTAGTCCTGACTGTTCTAGAATTCACTCTGTAGACCACACAGGCCTTAGACTCAGAGATCCACCTATCTCTGACTCCAGAGTGAGTGCTGGAATAGTGTGTGCCACCAATGCCTGATGCTATGGATACCATTTAAGCTCCACCTTCCTTCTTGTGTCCCATGTGTTTGTTCTGTCCTATGTGCTGTTTTATTTGGTAAATGTAGGGTTTTTTTCCCTACAGGCAGATGCATAAAAAATGCTTGTGCATCATATAAATATTTTTTTTAATTCTAAAGGAGTTCTTTTTTCCTTCATGTCACCAGTATGAGAAGTACCTTGAAAACAAGAGATTCAGTTATGCTTACCTTATAAAGTTTTACCATCTTTTGCACCATCTATCTATCGCATGTCTGTCTGTCTGCCTGCTGCCTGCCTATCCATCTATCTGTCTATCTGTTGGTCTGTCTGACTGTCTATCTGTCTATATATTGTGTACATGTGTGTGACTATGGAGGTCAGAGAAAGTAGTCTTTCTCCTTCCACCATGCAAACTTCAGGAACTGAGCTCAGGTAGTCAGGCTTAGCAGCACGTGACCTTACCCACTGAATCCTCTCACCAGCCCACACTTACTTTAGAATGTACTATTTACAGACTTAAGGTACTTTGTTATCTGTCTTCGTTAAATTATATTGTTTTCTTTCATTGTAAACTGTAATTTAGGTCTCCCATACTTCGGGAAAGCATGATTTACTTAGGGCATTTCACCTCAGTGCTAAAGCATTCCACGAAATTTTGGATTATTTGGACTTTTCCACTGTGAAACAAAGTGAGCATGTCTTTCCTCAAGTCTCCCCCACCTCTCAGAGACATGCTTTCAAAAATGGCTGTGTTCTGAATAAACAGTCTTTACTCACTTGAACGCAATATGGAGAGTGTTTTGCTCATCTGAAGATTACAGCCATTTAAGGCCAGCACAGAGTCGCTGATGAATGAGTAGACACTATGCCCCAGCCCTATGAACAGACAAGACACCCATCCCTAACAGCTATTTTTGGAAGTGTGACTTATGAAAATGCATTTTCATTTTAAACTTTCTCATCCTTCTTTAAAAAATTAATTTTACCCATTTTGTGTTGATTGTCCCATTATTCAGAAGAGCTAAGACCTAGAAATAATAAAGATATCTAGTTGTAAGAAATTTGTTAAAAGTATTAAGGCAAAGCCCTAGCTTCCTAAACCATAAAGTTGAAAGCACAACAGTGGATAAAGCAGATAACAGATTCCAGGACAGAAAACAAAACAAGGCAGGCAGACAGACAAACAGATTTGGTCTGTCCTGTGAGTCCAAATATTTTTGTAACATCTGGTTTTCTTTCTGTATTTCGTGAGAAATCTTATAAAAATCCTTTGGACATCAAATGCAAGGAGACAGAAGAAAGGAAGAATAGAATTACACAAAGATTTAGAAACATAAGCTCGGGGTTAATGGGCACTATTGTTATAATTGGTGATTCCAGAATCCCTGAATTCCACGGGAATATGATCAATCCCTCACACAATAAAGAACTTTGAAAATAAATCAAATAATTTAACAGATTATTTTGACCTGTACAATTCTTTTGATTAATCTTCAAAGCCAGCATACAAAGCAGTAGGTTTCATTACGGCATTTCTGCAAATACATGTCACTGTCCTTCATCTTCATCTTCCTGTCTCACTGTCTGCTCTCATCTCCCCACCTCCTCTTGGATGGGCCTCCTCCTCCCATCAGACAGTCCTCCCTCATGCTTTCATGTCACATGCACTCTTTTATGCTTTTTCCTGTCACCTCCCTATTAAATGTAATAAAAGAAATAATAATAAAATAGCATCACTGAGTCAGGAAAGGAAGATGACTCAAAATTCCCTTCCAAAGATGCAATTTATCAGGTGAATGGGTCCCCAGGCTATCAGCAGAAACAGTACAGTACATTGGATCTAAACATGATAGAAATTTTACTGATTTTAATGGTGAATTTTATTCAGATATATGAAAATAAGGAACCAGTGACTAATAAGCCAATGAGCTATGATATCATGTGTCAGAGAAAAAATTGCAGACATCATAGATAATTTTATATATTATGTATTTGACTTGTATATACTTATTTATGATTTGTATCATTTAATTATTTGAATTGAAGTCAATAAGATTAGGGTGACAATGAGTTAAATAATGGCATGTCATAATTTTAAAATATTTAAGGGTGAATTCCTTTATAGAAAAATAAAAACTATCAAACCGTGCTTTTACATATCAAGAGACTGAAATATATTTCTTATGTCTTTTTATCTTTTTCCATATTTTGCCCAGTCTCTCTCCCACTGCATACAAATTAAACCCAATTTTCAGCTTGTTAACAGCCTTGCCATTGCGCTATCTTTATTGTTGCAAGGATTCCATGCCACATTCACTCAGCCCCAGCTTCTGAGGTGTGTTGTGTTGTGCCAGTGCGCTCTCTGCTCATTTTCTAGCACTAGATCCTTGAAATGGAGTTTCTTTCTCTAAGTTCATTTTTAAGACCTACAGGATTGCGCTATGAAACACTATTCATGATTTCAGCCACCCTCGTGTTTTTGAGACTTCCTTAAGCATTTTTATCACATGCCACTTCACTGTATTTCACTGTAGTTGATTGCTTGGCGGTCACAGCCTTTCTCTTTTCCATGACATCCAAATTCCCGTACTTTACACATCAAACAAGTTGGAGATGAGCAACCTTATATACATCCCAGCCTTGTCTGAGAAACACTGTCTCTGAGCCAGAGAGCATATGCACAAAGGCGGTAGTATGCAAATTCTATAAAGGGTGCCTCACATGACTGTCTAGAGAGCCCTTCTAGTCTCATGGTCCCCAGCCATGACTGAGGCTTCTGGTTTTCTACTTCCTTGCTGTGTCGTAATAGTAGCTAAAGTTTTATAGTTAAATCACACACACACACGCACACACACACACACACACACACACACACACACACACACACAGAGCACTGTCTGACTTTTGTTTTTGCTAAAGGAAAATAAAAAGGTATTCTATAACATATTAGGACTCTCAGGACTTTCCAATCTATTTTGTTTTATAATCTAGTAATTGAATTTCCAAGTCTTAGATTATCTGCTGTGTGTTAGAGAACATAGAAAGTACTGGTTGTTCAAAGGACTACAGGTTTAAGGGAAGGGGTTCTGGCATTTGAAGCTTGTCAAGGGTTAGGTGGGAACCACTACAGCCTTCTCATTCTCATTAATCTGAAACTTTAAAGAAATCTGCTCTGCTTTTGGTTTTGGAATAGTGAAGTGGAAGAGCGATTATGCAAGCTAGGTAGGAGGACTTGAGGAGCAGACAGATGCTTTCAAAATTAATCCCCCTTCCCACTGGAAAGCCATTCCCAATCCCTTACCCAGGTCATCAAATTAGACAGCAAAGCAGAGCTGTTAAGAGTTACACGATGGGATATCACAAGCAGTCTTATCAACACAAGATTACCTCAGCAGCCCACAAGAGTGCATCAGACATGATCATGGCGTCAGTCAGTTCCGTTTGGCTGAGGACTGCTTCTCGCAGAGCCACCGAGGAAAGCTGTAGGAAGGAAGAGATGCCTCGGTGAACCCAGACTCCCCAGGTTAGGGGTACCCAGTACTATTCTGATTTCCTTTAATATGACGTGGACCTACTTTTGTGACTCCATCTAAATCCTTTTAAGACCATGTGCATTTGAGTTGTAAAACCTTTTTGTTAGGATCAACTATATAAAATAATGTCTTTGAATTATTTTTAAACTACTTCTTTTGGATCCCAAAGATCTTGGTTTTGTTTGATTTTTCATTTTTCCTCCTTAGCTCCTCTCTCTCAGGGCTCTTTTTCTTCTTTGACTACATATCATTTATACTCCCATCCCTCACCTAGCTAATGACTCTACTGTTGCCACCACTCCCAAGGTGAACCCCATACTTAGCAACAGCACAAGTCGCCCTGTGTTTAGTTCTTGGATTAAGCATTTGCAAGTATGTAGATGACAGCCTGCATATTATATTGCTCTTTATGAGTGGTGACTATATACTTGTGGTACTTTCATCCAGGAACATTGCTGGCCAAGGGAAAAGTGAGATGGGTTGATGGAGCTCATAATTAAGGTTACTTATCTATTTAGTTTTAGAACTAAAAGGTTCTTTACTCTGTTGGAAGTCTATCAACCTTACAGCTGTCTTGGCTGTTAAATATAATGAGGACTGCTTATGAGATCTCAATGAGAGAATACAGGATGCAGGAATAAAGAAATCCTGTTATGAGCCAAAGTCACATTTCTCAAAGATGTTCTTGGACAGATGTAAATGGAGGCTCAGCAGAAGCTGAGTCAGCCTCGATGGAGCCTGGGCTAATCCTGAAGAGAATATCCCCCCTCGCTCCAAAGTTCAAATTTTATCACCACATCTGTTGTACGGCAAGAACGTGGCCGTTATACAGGATCAGACTGGTGCAGGAGGTTTGTTGCAACCTCATGGATCACAGAGAGGAAGCCACAGGAGAGGAGACACAGTGTGTCTCCCTAGAAGCTACAGTCACCCATCTTTTTTTTTTTTTTTTTTT
>NC_022009.1:13150186-13151003 GCF_000317375.1 Microtus ochrogaster | reverse complement strand
TAGACCAGGCTGGTCTCGAACTCACAGAGATCCGCCTGCCTCTGCCTCCCGAGTGCTGGGATTAAAGGCGTGCGCCACCATCGCCCGGCTACCCATCTTTTATTATGCATTTGTGTCCTTGAGTGTGGGAGAACAAGTAGAGCTGACCTGTGCACAGAGTTTTATACCACCACCCAAGAAGCAGTCCCGTAGTGTTCCAGCCGTCACATGACCCTGTTACAATCTGTAATTTTATGCACATTATCTTTTCACTCTTTACCCTTGAGCTATATTATCACTGTTATCATTTTGCTGATGAATAAGCTAAGGCCAGAGAGAGAGGAGGGGTCTGATGACTTGTTCATTAAATATAACTTGCAGTTGGCTCTCTAAATGCAGGGGTCCTCGGATATATCATGGGTTCTCAGTTCCCTAGGAGGGATGGGTCACTGCTGTGAAACTAATTCCATTTTCCCACCGACGGAATGAACTAGAAGTCAGTTGTAATTTCTACAGGGCAGCTTAGCATTCTGTATGAGTAGAACTATATAGCATAATTGCTACTTCTAAAATGTGAGTCCCTTCAAATTCCATTAACCATTCAATAACTGCACTACGTTTGGGTCATCTTAAGTCAGGACTTTAGAAATTGCAGTAAATTGTCAGCATTTGCAAGTAAAATATGCAAGAAAACAAACATGCCTTATGCACTTAACAACACAGCACTGTTCAGTCATCAGTATTATCTGGGCAACCTTGAGCAGAAATAGTATCTATGCATCTCTAAAACTTTATGCATTATTTATAATATTTTATCTTAAAAGTTTCTGTATTTTAT
>NC_022009.1:13122380-13150086 GCF_000317375.1 Microtus ochrogaster | reverse complement strand
ATAATAAATTCTAAAATGTATTTTATGATATATAAATGTTACATATGTAACTATATATTTAAATAATAATTTCCATTGTAGTTAGAAGAAATATCTTATTATGGTTATATTTGCATTCTGATAGCTAGTGGTGTTGAAACATTTTTTCTTCATATAGCTGTGGATGTATTTCTATGTTTGAAAAATATCTAATTCAGGGAATTTATTCATTTCCAACTGGATTCAATTTTTGGTTGAGCATTTTAAGTTTTTTATGTATTCTGAATGCAATCCTTTGTCAGACGAATGCAATCCTTTGTAGCTGTCCTCACTCTGTTGTCTGGGAGGAGATTCACGTGACTTTTGTCACCTTGCCTTACAGAGTCTCACCCTGGCTGTTGCCTGCCTCACGGTCTTCAAGTCTTTCCTCTCTGTCTTCTAATTGTTTTGTAGTTTCGAGTTTCAAACTTAGTCCTTTAGTCCTGTTGATTTTCTGTTGATTTAGGCATAGGCTGAGAGGAAGGGTATTCAGTTTTTTCAGGATTGTGTATTACATATGCTCTCTAATGTATTTGTATATGTGTGTATTTTTGTGTGCATGTGTGAATGAGTAAGTATGTATACGTGCGTGTGAGTGAGGGAATGTGTGCATGTGCGTGTATGAGGATATGTGAGTGTGCATGTATGTGTGTGTGTGTGTGTGTGCATGTATGAGCATGTGTGAATATGTGCATGTACATGACTGAGCATGTGCATGAGTATGTGTGTGCATGTATGTGTGTATGAATGTGCATGTATGAGTGTGTGAGTGTGTGCATGTGTATGATTGAGTGTGTGTGCACATGTGTGTGTGTGTGTGTGCATGCATGTCCAGGAGTGAGCGTGTCAGTGCACGTGTGTTTACCTCCCTCAGGTGTGGACAGTAGTTGTAGATATGTAGATTTAGTTCTGGAGTCTCTATTTTCTGTTCCCCTGTTCTGCATGTCCGAATTTATGCAGTACATGTATCATTGTGGCTTCTGTTGTCCTGTAGAGTGTATTACAATCTCTTATTGTAATTGGTTCCAGCTTCTTCTATTCTTTTATTCTCAAGAATGCTTTTAAACCTTAGAGTATTCTGTGCTTTCTTATGAATTTGAGAATTTCTTTCTGTGAAGGATGACTGGTATTGTGATAAAAGCCACAATAAGGGTCTATATTTTGCTGAGTAGCATAGACATCCTAGCAATATTAATTGTTCTAATCTATATACATGTAAGATATTTTCATTTGTGTGTGTGTGTGTGTGTGTGTGTGTGTGTGTGTGTTTATCTGCCTCCAATTCTTTATCAGCCTTTTGCAATTTTCATTTTGTGGAGGTCATTTTCTCTCTGAGATTAATTCACTCCCAGGTATTTGATTTTCAATAGCTATTACAAATGGGCTTGCTTTGTGATTCCTTTCTCAGCAAGTTCATTATGGTGCATAAAAATGCTACTGATGTTTCTCTATTGGTTTTGCGTCCTGAAGCTGCCAAATTTAGCTGCCTATCCTTGTAGTCTTCTGATGAGGTCTCTAAATTGTGGTTTACAGGATTATATGACTTCCTTTCTATTTGGATATCATATTTTCTTCCTTTGGCCTAATTGCTCTGTCTAAGAGTGGCATACTTTGAGGACGGTGAGGGTTACGAGTGGGCCATGTTGTCCAGGTCTCATATGAAACAGTCTCAGCACCTTTCCATTTACTATGATATTGCTGAGGCTGCCATTTGTGGCTGCCGTATGCTGCGTTCATTTGTTCTATTCCTTTGCTTATCTCTGATACTTCTTTACTGAGTGTTTATGGGACCTCTGGATGACCTGTCATTGATGAGAACGGGATGTGGATATGCACAGCCACCCTGTGCTGTAGCCTGTTTCTCTCTTTAGATGTAACAGTACTTTCCTTGTAACATTGAGTATTGCTGTGGTACAATGGGCTGTTCCCTGTTACTTGTATTCTTTTTAATAAAATGCTGATTGGCCAGTAGCCAGGCAGGAAGTGGAGGCGGGGCAATGAGAATTCTGGGGAGAGAGAAGTTTCAGTCTGCAGTTGTGACTCAGGCATAGAGGAAGCAAGATGTGACCTGAAGAATAAGGTGCCAAGCCTTGTGGCTAATATAGACAAGATTAATGGGCTAATATAAGATGTTAAGAGTTAGTTAATAAAAAAAAGTCTGAGCTACTAGGTGAACCAGTTTATAATTAATGTAGACCTCTGTGTGTTCCTTTGGGACTGAATAACTGAAGGACCATGGTAGTACAGAAAACCTCAGTCAACAGAGTATTTTATTTTATTTTGAGACAAGATTACTCTCTAGCCCTGACTGTCCTGGAACTTGTTCTATAGGGCTTAGAACTTTCAGAGATCTCCTTGCCTCTGCCTCCTAAGTACTGGCTTAAACTGAGGTATTCTAGTATTAGTAAGATATACATATTTTGTCTTCCATTGTGTAGACTGTTTTCATTAACACATATCACCTCTCTGTGTCGTTCGACCATTTTTGGTTTGCAGTCTGCTTGCCTCAGCGTAGCCGTTCTTACATGCTTGGTGTGAAGTGACTTTTCTGATCCATCAATTGCTGCGTGTTTGTGTATCCTCAGTGGTCAGTCCTACTTGTTAGCAGCATGTTGAATCTTGCTTTTTACTCCATTTGGTGAATATTTATTTTTATTTGGGGCTTTTAATGTGTTTGCATCCAAGGTTATTAGTGTTATATGTAGAATTATTTGTATCATTTTGCTCATGTTCTGGTCTCAAATAGCCACATTCTAGTCAAGCTTCATGTTTCAGCTTTGTTGTTTTCTGTATGGGTGAGATTTGATTCTCTTTATCTTTTATGTAACTGCTCTTCTACAGGCTTTTAGTCTTTTGCATCTTTTCACAGGGACATCTATTATTCTTTTATTTTTCACTGGCTGGCATAGCCTCTCTTGAGCATATTTTGATAAGGTTGCTCTAGGGTTGATGGGTTCCCTAATTTTTATTTTGGTCTGTCACCTTGGACATTGTTTTAGCTCTCCTCCCTAACTTTTAATACAGTGTCATATTTTCTTGTAGTCCATTTGTTTTCTGCTGAAATATCTCCCATTAATTCAATGGGGCTTAAGTGTGAGTGAATGCCCCCCCCCCTTTTTCAAAAGAATTTGAAAGTTTGGATATGAAATGTAGTGATGAAAACATGTTTGAGTCAAATCTCTGAGGGATCTTTTGGGCTTTCTGGGTCTTCTCTGTCTGTATCTCTTTAAGCTTAAGGAAGTTATCAGCTTTTTCTTTGTCAGTTTGGAAGCTTCATCTTCTCTTTTCTTTTTGTTCAGGTCTTAAGTTTTCAGGTAGCCCAGCATGACCTTGAACTCATCATGTAACCAAGGGTGACCTTGAACTTTGGATCCTTCTGTTTCTGCCTTCTGGTTCTGGAGTTCCAGACATGTGACACCATGTCCTGTTTTATGCAGTGCTGGAGATCAAACCTAGGGTTCTGTCCATGTTAGGGAGGCGCTCTACCAATGGAGCTACCTTCCCCACCCCTAGGATGGAACTTATAAAACACCCTGGAAACTGCCTTATTCTTGAGCCCGCCACTCCTGAATATGCACCTGGGGGATTCTGAGTCCCACCATCGAGATGCTTGCCCATCTATGGTCTTTGCTGCCCCATTCACAGTAGCTGAATAATGAAACGAGTCTCGATGTCTATCAGTAGATGAATGGGTGAAGAAAATGTGGTACTTATACTCAGTGGGATCTTAGTCAGCCATAAACAAAAATGAAATCGTGACGTATTCAGGAAAATGGATGGAACTGGGATTCATTTGTTGTGTGGATGGGTTTTCTGTGCTTTCCTTTTTCCTTGGCTCCTGGAAGGGTCAAAATTTGAACATTTGCTCATTTGCACACGTCTCATAAATCTGGGAAACTTTCTTTGTTCTTTCTAATGAGTTTTCTCTTTTATTTCTTCAGTGTAACTGTGGTTCTTCAGAACGTCTGTCTTTAAGTTCAGACATTGTTCTGCTTGATCTATCTTGTTGAGGCTCTTGTTCATATCTTTTATTTGACTTATTTCATTCTTCAGGTCTGAAGTTTATAGTTAGTTTCTTTTGATGATTTCTCTTTGTTGAATTTCTTATTCATTTCATTAATTGGTTTCTTTGTTTTACAGAGTTATTTATAATCTCTTGTATGTCACTGAATGTCCTTCAAATTAATCTTTTGAAATCTTGCTCAGGGATTTCATCTATTACCTTATCTCTGGAGTGTTGTTGGAGAATAATTGTGCTCTTTTAGATTCATCATGTTACCTTGCTCTTCCAGACTTCATGTTTCCTTATGCTGATATTTGCATGTCCGGTGGAACAGTTGTCTCCCCTACTGAGTGATTTTTATATTTGGAGATTTTTTTTTTGGACCCTGTCTGTATTGGTTTTGGTTCAAGTTGGCCATTGCAGTTATGGTCTCCAAATAACTTCAACTGTAAAGTGGCTGCGAGAGTGTTCACAGGAAGCAGGATCATGAAGACTGTTGCTCTCTGCAGGGCTGTCAGGTGGGGCTATTTTTGCAGCCCAGGAGGGTATGGTACACAGAGGAGTAGGGAAGAGTGCTTTCCTCATGGGCTTGGGCAAGTGTAATGCAGCACACATGCAAAAATATAAGGATTGTGTGCCAGTTTCTGCAAACCATATTCCAAGGAAGTGAGGTTAGAAGGTCCTTAGGCAGGTGTGGCATGGTTCCCATGGTAGAGGGAGCAGGGCTCCTGTGTGGTACAGAGTGCATCTATAAAGTCTCCTGCAGTCACGTGGAGCTAGAGACACTCTAGCACCCCGAGAGGTGTTACATAGGAAGTCAGGCAGGCAGGGGGAAGGTAGGAGAGCCCAGGCAGGAGAGAATGTGCTTCATCACTTGTGTTCCTCATCTGTTTGGAGCAGCGTCATGACATGCCCTCCCTGAGGACTCGGGAAGGCTGCAGGATTATCCAGCACCGCCTCCCCAATTTAGGGTGCCGGTGTGAGCTGTTGGGTGTCTCCTATGTATTGTTTGTTGTGATAGAACTTTTCGGGGATCAAGTTGTCTTGACCTGGGAAGTTGATATCAGGCTTTTTTCCTTCTTTACTCAACCATCTACAGCCCTCATGACCCAGAATATCTTCATTTTATCTTCTCTGCATTCTAGCTCTCTTTTACAAACCCTGTGTGAATAGTAGCTGCCCTTCCTCCCTTCATCCTTTCCCATCTTTCTAGTCTCTTCTGGTGTCACTAACCAGCCATCTTGCCATAGACTTCCTTCTATCATGAACAGGGCACAGCTTTTTGGAGCATTTAGAAGCTCACCCCTTAACCCTATATTTACTTTTGGTGTTCTAACCATATCAACATGTATCTGCTCCAGACACCAGCTTTGGAATTCTCCTATGGGATACACTTATTTGTGAACCATTTTCCTCATTTTTGTTGATGCTCAGGAAATCCCTCTGAAGATCTACTATCTTTTAACTGGCTGCAGCAGCAACATTCCTACGGTCCCCTCTGTCTACTGTAACTTTACTTTGCCCCCCCCCCCACACACAATTATTATCCTTCATTTTTTTGGTGGAATTTAGTATTTATTGGCTAGTTTTCATTTCCTATTGTCCATTTAAAAAATAGTGCGTTGGAATATCACCAGAGACAAGAAGGCAACACAGCTACGTGCTTCCCGACCAGTGTGAGCTAAGTAACAAATGCAGTTACTGATACTGGCAGACTCTGAAGGAGATGATGAGATTGGTTATGGCTCTAGATGGATAGCTATGATCGGTGAAAATTCCCTTTTATTCTTGGGGAAAACAGGTTGCAGGACACCCCCACTCCAGTGATTTCTGGAAGTAGCAATGGGACCCAACTCTACATATCCTGTTTTCTCCCATACATAGATATCTACTGTAATATTTCATTCATAAATTAGGGATACTAAGACATTAGCAATAATATGAATAATCACCACAAAACAATTCTAGTAGTGTATTGTGATAAGATGTGGCCACTCTCAAAAACACATTTTTAATTTGTACGTTTAATTTTCAACTAAAGAAGTGTTTTATGAGTTCTCTTCAGAAAATTTGAATTTCAAGAGTCATTATTATTGCATTTTGAGACTATCATTAAGAAAACTAATGGTTACTCAAATATACACACTGCCAACCTAAAGTGGTTTATCTGCTGAGTCAGCGGGTTGGAGACTAACTGGGGAGCATGTAGTGTATGGACTCATAGAGATTTTGGATACCCTGAGCAGGTGGTGGGGCTCACATCCCTCGGAGGGGGTATTGGAGTAACATTGCAAGAGCTTTCATTATGCTGTTCAGAATGACACAAGATTTTAAACTTTTGAGCTGTACATTCCAGAACTTGTAAATCCTATCATGCTTGGTCATTTGAAATCAGAGAAAACAAAACAATGGACATTGGGTGTGTGGCTGTATGGGTGCCTTTCAGTGCCATGTGCTTCATGCAGTTACAGTCAGCGTACCATGGTAACTGAGATTCAAACACTGCAGTTGTGAAACTTGTTTAATAGAACCACAGTGCTTGGAATTTATGCATACTGAAACTGTAGGAGCTACTCTCTCTGTCTCTCTGTTTCTCTTCACATGCGAAATAGTTTCTAAATCTGTCAGCAGGAAGCTTTAGAAACAGTGGTTAAGACATGTCTTAGCATGTAACATGTCTTAGCATATTACTGACTATACATATCCTCCCACAGGTTGCAAACTTCCAATGGATACAAAAATTTCACTGAAATAATGTTTTCCACATTTTAGTTCATTGTGCAGGGGCATCAGTTTAAGCAAAATGAACCAGTAAGACGATGATGTGATTTGATGTAGTAGTCTAAAAGTGACACGAAAATATCAATGGATTTTTGTCTTTCAGTTTTATGTATGGAGAATTGACCGACAAGAAGACCATTGAGAAAGTCAGGCAGACTTTTGACAACTACGAGTCAAACTGTTTTGAAGTTCTTCTGTATAAAAAAAACCGTAGGTATTTCTGTTATCATTAAGATGACCTAGGTCTTTTCTAAATGTTATAGTTTAGGGAATGATAGCTGAGCAACAAGGTAGAGAAGATACCATGTGCCATGACTGCTCTTGGTGTGTGGGGAGAGGTTGCTGGTGAAATTGGAAAGATTAATAAATGATTCTAGCTATGAAATCCTCTCAAAAATGGATGCAAAACAGTTTCCATTGTTTTATTTTAACAAATTTATTTTAATTTTATTTAAAAATATATTATGTGTCTGAGTGTTTTGCTTATATATATATGTATGTGTAAAATATGTGTGCTTGGCCAAAGTCAGAAGAAGGCATTGGATCTCCCAGGACTTTGTAGAGAGTTGTGAGCTACCTTGTGGGTGCTGGGAACTGAACTCAGATCCTCTCCAAGAGCAACAGGAACTCCTAACCACTGAGCAATCAGTCCAGCCCCGCATTTTTATTTTCAACATCATGGTTATCCATATTTATTAGGTACAAATTAACACGATGATTTACAAATACAATATGAATACTTAAACAAATAACCTTTAACACTTCAAATATTGACTTTTTGTGGTGGGAATACTGGAAATTGCTTGTGTGGTGTCTGCACTATACTGTTATTAACTGTGTTCCCCATGCTATGCAATGCATCTCATAACCAGACAGAGAAACCTTTCTCATGTGTCATCTAGTCTTTGTAATCCTAGATCATCTTTTCTTCATTCCTACCCAACCCTACTGCGGAGAACCTCTACTGTCTGACATGTGTTTAATCAACTTAAGTCCCACGTAAAATGAGTAGGTTTTATATTGTTCTTCTGTGCCTGGCTTATTTAACTTAGTATTTAGTATTATGATCGTGTATTCCTTCCATGTTGTTGCAAAACCACAATATCTCTCTCTCTCTCTCTCTCTCTCTCTCTCTCTCTCTCTCTCTCTCTCTCTCTTTCTTTGTCTCTCTGTCTCTCTCTCTCTCTCATCTGCATGTGGGTACATTTAAAATTTTACAACAGAATCATCATACGACTTAGCAGTCATTTGGAGGACAGAGGAAGACTTTAGGCATCGTCTATGATCTTCTGCTGGGTCCCCTTGAGACAAGGCCTTTCACTTGAGCTTCTCTCTTTCAGCTAAACTAGCTAGCCTGCAACCCCTATTAGTCCCTCTGTCTCTGCCCCCTTTTTGTCTCCTGTTTCGCCCACTGCTGGGGTTACAAGCATACACAGTGATGATGCTTGGCTTTTTATGTCATTTTGGGATCCAAACTCAGGCCCTTCCACTTACTCAGCAAGCATTCCTACCCACTGAGTCATCTCCCCAGTTCAAGAAATTCTTTTAAATGCTGAGCAGGATTCCACGTTCTATACACATTTTATTTTTTATCAGTTCATCTGCTAATGGATATTTAGGTCAATTCTAAAATTGGCTATTGCAAATGTTAGTGCAATGAACACGAGCGTGCAGATAGCCCTTGTTTCGCAGATTGCCAGTCTTTAGGGTGAATATCCAGAAATGGCGCTGCTACAACATATGGTGATTCTATTTTAAAATTAGTCTGAGTAGGTTTTCTATAGTGTCTGTACCAAAGGATGCTCACAATATATTTTTATAGATTCACTTTTCATAGTTACTGTACAAATGTCAGTGAGGTGGATATGTGGTTATTTGATGTCAGTCTTTACAAACATAACGTTTAGCTAGATGCCGCCTGTTGCCTGGGGAAGGGTAATAGACATAGGCACCGTCCTCAGAACAGGCCATTCACATCTAGTAAACGTCTGCTGATTGTTGTGAATATTCCCTGGGGTTAGGTTGTACATCACCAATTGTCAAGTATGTCATCACATAGAACCTCATGGACAGCCCTGTTTGGTAGGTTAAAACAAAAATTAACCAATCAGCCAACCACCACCATGACCACCAAGCCTCAGTGCATATTCTCAACAATCAAGCCTTCTATTTGACTTGGGTTCACTGTATGGACATGAAGAGTCCCTTCATAACCCTTAACCAAGAATCCATGGCCAAATGACATCTGTGTGCAAACCTTTTCCCATGGAGTCTCACAGGGTATATTAAGGGCACACCCAAGGGCAGAGCCTGTCCTCAGTAGTAGATGGCCTCCACAAACTGAACTCAATGGTAATTTTGTAGACTTTTTGTCGCATATTGATTTGTTTAGGCATTTTTTGTTTTTCTGGGTTTTTGCTCATATATTATAATTTATGATTTTGTGTTTTTGTGGGTTTATTTGTGTGTGTGTGTATGTGCTTTTACTTTTTAAAAAGTTCTGAGTTGGGTGTTTTTGTTTGTTTGCCTATTTGTTTTCTGAAGAGAAAAAGAGAGAGAGAATGAAGACATAGAGTTGGGTGGGTATGGAGGTGGGGAGAATCTTGGAGGAGTTGGGAAAGGAGGAACTGAGATTAGAACATATTGTAAAAAAATTGTTTTCAATAAAAATGCATATGGAAAGTGTGTGTGTGTGCATGCACTTTTATGATAAATGATGACAAAATCCATCCTCATCTTCAGTGGCTACTCTAATCTTCTGAAGTGTGAGAGACTTTCTAACATCATCAGAATGCATTTTTTTCCCTACAATCAGTATATGCGGGATCTTGTGGTGCACAATTTTCCTTCCATTTCCTTCAATTCTTTATGGAATATGTGGAATTAAAATTAGATTTTCTTTTTTAGTACTAGACCCACAAAAGGATAACAGCAGTGGTAGACGCTGCCTCGGAGCAGCGCATTTGCTGGCGGGAACATTATCTCTTGCGGTTTACCTCTCAAAACCTCAATCATTTCATCTTGCAGTTTAGAATCAAGTCCGAAGAGATGTTTCTGTTTGCACTCATACTCAGCTGCCAGCTTGTCATACAGAAAGCATTCAGTTCTCAACGAGGCTCTCTCCCTGCTGCAGAGGTTCTGGATCCTTTCTGGGTCTTCTCCCCTCAGGTGCTACTGTTTAGTTCCTATTCATAAGACATCCAAACTTCCAAGCCTCTTCATCTTTACATAGATTTGTTAGTCTTGAGATGACCATGGATATATGGCCCGAGTTATCAAATAACAGGAGAGCGCTCATCATTAAGGCTATTTGCCTTGGCACTTAAGCAGAATTAACAGTTCTCAGGCATTGTAGCCAAGTCCACAGTTTGACTTTGTCAGTAGTAACTTAATGGGATTCTGTTTTGTTTATTTACTTTAAAATCTATTGGTAATGATTTGATTTGCATTATTATATTCACCTTCCAGAATAGTTTAGATGTTCTACATTGTACACCACGGCTTGAAATTATTATGTGACTTTTGTTCAAGTCTGCCTGGCTCTCTAAGGTGAACCGTGTATTGTGTGTAGGTGTCTGCGTATAGCTAAGAGACAGACCCTGCAGCCCGGTAGATGAAAGTTCCTGCTTCCCTCTG
Organism: Microtus ochrogaster; assembly: GCF_000317375.1. NCBI lineage: Eukaryota > Metazoa > Chordata > Mammalia > Rodentia > Cricetidae > Microtus > Microtus ochrogaster. The sequence continues at coordinate 13,139,648 of NC_022009.1, read as the reverse complement.
CGTGTTCTCTGCATCCATCTTTATTTTTGATTTTTCTTTTGATAAGGATAGATATTACCCAGGCATTAGGGTAGCATACAAGTATCTTGACCAATTGTAAAGGACTTTTGTAAGTGGTCATCTAAGAACATCTTTTGCATATCAAACTGGAAAGAGTGTATTTTGTGACTTTGGAAAACGTTAGATAGGAAAACTGACATATCTGTAGAAGACCATTTAGGGAATGCCTGAATTCCAAGCCCCCCCCCAAGACTTCCATCATGTGAGTAGGTTAGATTAAACACAATTTTGCCAGTGGGGCGGTTGAGGTTTCTGATTTACTTGATCAGGGGTTAGCACTTTAGTTTGTACCCTCTTTTTTATTCTTCCTGTCTAGTGTTCTTAGTAAAGGAGGCATTTTCTGCTCTGGGGAAAGTTCAGTATCTCTAGAGCCAAGACATAACCTAGCACCTATGTTCCTGGTGTGCAGTGACCAGGCCCTGCTCTGAGTGATTGGGAGTGCACCTCCATCCATCTCTCTGACTCCTTGTCCGTCTGACCCCTAGCTCCAGAATATAAAGGAGATTTCACCAGCTACCTGAAAACATTCCGCCTGTGCGGGGGAATCTGAGCCTATGAGCTGGACAGATTCTACCTTGGTGTTGAGAAACAGCCTTTCAGAGAGTTCTGTCTCTGCCAGAATTTGCAAAGTGGCTGTTTCCATGGGTGTGGCCCCAGTTATTGTTTTTTTTTTTTTTTTTTTTTTTTTTTTTTTTGTCCAGATTTCTAGCAGGACCTGGCAACCAGAAAGGATTTTCAAAGTCCCTTTCTCTTTGTTGCTGACTCCTTTGCTGCTAGCCCACGGTGCTGGAACAGCCTCAGGTCAAGTACACAGTAGCCTCTGGCCCCGGTTATTTGTAAAACTGCCTGTCACTCACAGCTCTGACACAGTGTAACACTAGGAGCAGGAAAGAGCGAGTCTGCTTCAGAGATGATGTGGTTGTTTCCTGCGTCTCTTTCTTACTCTGCAGTCATCTTGGAAAGGGCTATGTCCTCCTATGGGCCTGCTGGAACCACAAAAGACTCAGTGGTGGAATCTTATAAATCTCTCTGCACTGCTCTGGCTCCGTGAGCCTGCTAAGAACACTCCTCTTGTCTAAAGGACAAGCTAGCCCTCACATGACTTAGAGAGATTCCCCAAGTTTAGTCAATAATTTAAGAGCACTGTTATTACCTGGATGTTTAAACAGAATCGGCAGTGGCTTTAGGTGATGCAGCCTTGGATGGAGCTGGGAAGGAGATTGTTATTCGGCTATTAGAGAACCCCTAATACTGTTAGTTCACACCTCCCGTAGCTGCCCATCCACTCTCCAAATCCTAAACCTGGCCAAACCCCCTCTGTCCCTAAGAATGAATAGTTTGAGGGGCTGATTGCACCTTTGTTTGATAAAAATATTATGGAAAATGTGTTTTTAAATTTTTTTTAAACTTATGATGTGTATTGCCACTTCGTGGATCATTATTCTCTTGAGGGTATTTCTTATGCCTTCATCTATTCATTCTTTGCAATATGTCAGTTCCTGGCCTGTTCATTGAGCTTTGACCCCCGAAACCCTCATCCCTCTAGAGAGTGCAGTGGCTGTCCTCTGAAGAAGAATGTGGCAAGGTTGAGCCTTGTGGGGCAGGAGGCAGTGGCTCTAAAAGACACCCAAGAGTCTCAGACTGTGAACACCTGTGTTATTTTCCTTTCCCTGATAAGATGCCCTGAAGGTTTCAGGTAGCACTCTCTGTACAGTACGTATCAAGTACTGTTGATGTCTTCTGTGATTGGGGACACAGTCAAAGCCATCGAGGAGTCCCATAAGTCCATCTGACTGAAGAGAGAGCCTTGGGATAGAAGCAGCGTTTCAGGGGCTTATTTAGAGATCCCGACTTGCCAGGGCAGTAGGTGTTGCTGTGACTGTTAATTGGAAACACTTGTCAAAGTGACAAGCCCAGAGAGGCATGTAGGAGTGATCTTTCTCAGTGAGCTTGTCAGATGAAGTCTGGGAGAGTGACAGAGGCCTCGGGACCCAGACCTAAAGGCGATGCTGCTCTTATGTTAGCAGCAAGACTGACTTTGTGCACACAAGTTGGGAAGAGACCCAGTACTTTCTTTGGAATATTCATATTTTGGGCTAAAATATAATCATTAAATTTGAACAACTGGTAGCTGATAGTCAAACAGGTTTTTTTTTTTGTTTGTTTTGTGATGTCCTTTTATATTGAGAATTGAATCCAAGACCTCAGGCATACAATACAAACATTCCATCACTGAACTACTTACCTTGGAAGTTTTTAATTTCAATTTTTATTATTTTTGAGACAGTGTCTTACTAAGTTACCCAACATGGCCCTGAGCTCACGCTGTACTCTACGCTACCCTTGATTTTGTGATTCTCTGACCTCAGTGTCCTGAGTAGCTGCGATTATAGGCCTGTGCCAGCAATTCTGGTTAAAGTAGTTTTTAAAAATTTTATTTATTCATTCAAGCAACGAAACTATTGTTTTGCTGTAGAAGCAGCAGAAGCATGGCGCGTGGGCAGGGGAGCGAATCTTTGCTGTGGCCCCTGTGACACTCCACTGTCTTTTTCCTCCCTCTCTCTCCACTACAGGAACCCCTGTTTGGTTTTACATGCAAATTGCACCAATAAGAAACGAGCATGAGAAAGTGGTCTTGTTCCTGTGTACGTTCAAGGATATTACGCTGTTCAAACAACCGATAGAGGATGATTCAACAAAAGGTAATTCCCGAAAGGATTATCTGTACCTAAGAAGCTGGCGGCCTTCTATCTGCCACATCTTCTTATGACCCTTCTCTGGTTCTGCATTCATCCTAGTGAGATGCAGCCGGGAATTCCACTGAGTGCAGTTAATCTGGGAGCAACCCAATTGGCATTTCAACCTCCTGTACCCAGTGAGCTTTAGCACAAATGATTACACATAGCCGGGACTGACTTCACTGAGCTCCTACCACGGTGCTGTTAAGAATTTGATGGAGTTTTGGTCAACTAATTGAGTTTTACTGGCTGATTGCTTTCAGCTTACTTATCAGTTTCTGTTTGCTCAGTTGTACGTTCTCTTGTGTGGAAACTGTATAATTTTGTCATAAAGAGAGTGGCTGGCACAATGCAAGCCTCCCAAGTGGAGCATTATTGACTGCAGCATCCAGAGATGTGGCTACGGAAACCTAGAGCGCTCTTGCCTCTCTCCAATGTAATTTATTCCCAATTTATTTTCTCCATTTGGGTTTAAATTAGAAGCCGGTGTTACATAAATGAAGACTTTAAAATTCATTTAGAAATAGGTTTTTATAAAATGTTATTTTTTTAGGGACCTCTTAGGAGACCAAAGGGAAATGCCTGCTTTTGTGCATTTGCCAAACACTCCTTTCCTTTAAAAAAAAAAAAAAAACCTACACAGAGATTTAAGCTTTCCAATTGCAACCATAATTACAGAAAATTACATTATTTTATCCTTTGCAGGTGAGTCTAAATGCATAATGATCTATTCACTTGTTCTGTTAGTATCAAATTAAAAAGAGAAACTTTACAATGTGCCAACTATTGAAAATAGGACCAAACAAATTAATTTATATATGTCTCTGAAATTCCAGACTCTATGAAATCACTTTCTGGAAGATTAAGTAAAATATCTAATTTAGGACTCAGGTTCCCCTCCCCCCTCTCTCATCTTACTGTATGACCCAAGCTGACCCGAAGCTCAGTACTTCTCCTGCGTCAGTCTTCCAAATACTGGAATTACAGGCATGCACCATCACATCCAGCAAGGCCTACTTTTTAAAAATACGAAGACATATTTCTTATCATCTTTGCACTGGATGTTGATTCATGTCTTTGGAATGTCACTGTAGCATGGTTAATAAAACCCCAGAGGCAGATATTGGGGTTCAACCTGGAGATCAGAAAAGAAAAGCAGCCAAGCCACTAGAGAGATCTTACCTCTTTGAAATCTTTAGACTGAGAAAAGAGCCAGTTACTGTCTTAGCCCACTTTATAGCCCTCTCCAGTGCTGGGATTAAAGGCATGCACCACCACTGCCCAGCCTGTATGGCTGACTAGTGGGGCTTCCGGGATTAAAGGCATGCACCACCACTGCCCAACCTGTATGGCTGACTAGTGGGGCTCTTTTGTGTTCTGTTCTTCAGGAAAGCTTTATTTATGAAAATACAAATGAAATAGCGCCATACTTCATGGTGCTTCAGACAATGGCTAGAAAAGGCATCTCTTTTTCAGTTGTACATGGAGCACTCACCAGACACACTACACTCTGAGTCCTAAAATTTTTGACCAATTTAAATGAAGAGATACCTTTGAAAAAATGAGTCTCAGATCATAATGCAGTTAAGTTAGAATTCTGGTTTTCATTTGCTTTACATCTATCATCCACTTATGAGTGAGTACATACCGTGTTTGTTTTTCTGGGTTTCGGCTATCTTACTCAGAATGATTTTTTTTTTCTAGTTCCATCCATTTGCCTGCAAATGTCAAGATGTCATTGTTTTTTACAGAAACAATGTACAGAAAATAATACTCCATTTTCTTTATCCATTCTTCAGTTGAGGACATCTAGGTTGTTTCCAGGTTCTGGCTATTATGAATAATGCTGCTGTGAACATAGATGCAGGGATGAGGGACTTAGTCCTTCCTCAACTTAAGGTGTCAGGCTTCCTTGACTCCCCGTGGGAGGCCTTACCCTTTCTGAGGAGTAGATGGGAGGTGGGCTCAGGGGCAAGTGGGGTAGTAGAAGGAGAGGAGAGAGGGAAACTGTGGTTGGTATGGATGAATTAAACATTTAAAATAAAAAAATAAATTAGAACTCAATAACTTAAAGATATGTGGAAAGCTACAACAATTTGAAAATTAAACAACACATTTCTAAATAATCTGTCAGCCAAAAAATCTTGTTACACATCCTTTGAGCTAAATGAACATTCAGCTTTTTCAAATTTGTAGAGACTGTAAAGATGGTGCTTAGAAGAAAATATGTAATGTTAGATGCATATATTGCAGAAGAAAATGATTAAAAGACCCCAGTAACCTAGTTTCCATCTTGGGAAGCTATACAAAGAAGAGACTTTTCAACCAAAGCAAGCTGAAGACAAGACATCGTGAACCATGTGGGAGAAATCATTGTAAAGGAGACCTCTTCAGGGGAAAACCACCAAAACGCCAGGCTAATTCCTATAATGAATACCATTATTGTTAATAAATCTCTAGCTCTGGTAACCAAGAAAAAAGGGCCAGGCACATATTACCAATAGTGGAAATGAAAAGTCTGCCTCCACTCATCCTGTGGCTACTGAATCTGAGCATTGATCACCCCGTGGCCATCATGGGAGACTTTTAGGAGATAGACCAACCTCTCAAAATTCACTTGGGGAGGAGAGAAGCAGAAAACCTTAACTACCCTGTCACCATTCAGTACTTACGTAGTAAAGAATAATTGACCCAAACCAAGGCAATTAGTTTTATCAGAAGACCCTAATAAATACAGAAGGAAGATATTTCTCTCTTTCCTTCTTCAGGATTTCACACACGTATATAGTGAAATATGATCATAGCCAGCCCCATTTCCCTCTTCCAAGTTCTCCCTCCCTTCCCCAAACTCTCCCTCTATGTGCTCAGCCCTAAATGGCCATCTTTACCAACCTCCCAAACCATCAAGGCTCAAGGAACGTTTTGGAAGCAGAGGCAAAAAGAACGTAAGAGCTGGAGGACAAGGAGGAGGTCTGTGAACTGCTGTCCTCTGTACGTGGCATGGCTGTTGGACACAGGAGCTCACAGCCCCTGTGGTTGCCTGCACAAGGCCCGCCTTGTTCCTTAAGTCTCCCAGAATGCAGAAGCAGAGGGAAGTCTCCCAAGCCACGAGATGAGGCCAGCACCACACTGATACCAAACCTTGAAAAGATACTACAGAAAAGGGAAGGAATAGGTGAGCTTTTCACGCTTTACATAAAATATTCCATAAAACTGGATTCACAAAATGTAAGAAGAATTACACGTGACAGTTGAATGGACACAGTCTTCAGGAAACAATCCCCCCCCCCCAGTCCATCCTATCAGTCAGGTGGCAAAGAAAAGCACACGATCCCATCAATAGGCACAGAAAAAGCATCTGAAAAAAATTCAATGCTTATTCGTGATTAAAAATCCCCAGGAGAGCAGGGATAGGGGTAGTCTTCCTTTCTTCATAAGAAACACCTGTAAAAACCTTATGACTAACAGTGAGATGGATCTTTGAGTGAGGAATTTAAAAAAAAAAGATAAATGATTGCTACATGATTGGTGACCTAAAATACTCTTCAAATGAATTTCAATGTCTTCATACATGAATAGCTGTTAACTTGAGTAGATTTTTTAATCAGATTTTTACCCCCAGATATACATATATTTATATTAGAGAATTATTTTCTTCTGATTTACTTTGTATAATTTTATGAAACAGTTGAAGCTGGTCAAGGAAAGCGCAGTCCTTCCCCACCAGTCTGACTGTTAAATCTTAATGGTAGTTAGTAATTTTGTAACTATGGAAACTGGGAGCTGGCGGCCTTTTGCCATGAACTGGGGCACATGTGCTGACTTTTATCTCTGAACTTAATGCTTCTCCCTTCTTATCTTCTCTCCGCCCCCTCACTCTGCATCTCCCGAGGTACCGCAGAGTGCTTGTAAGGCAAGGTCTCTTTCCATTCAAATTGTCTACACTTAGAAATTATTTCAAATAGCCCAGACAAGTCAGGCTACTAGACTGTTGAACAGTGAGTTTAATAAGTATGCAAATCAAGATCCGTTGGACAGTATTGGTATAAGACACCTTTTTTCTAGTGCTAGACATTCTAGAAGATGAGCTAATTTGAGAAGAATTTTTGTTCTGAAACTCTTCTATGCCTTCCCTCTACATAACAGATTACTGAAAAAGCATTGCATAATGCAGCTATGAATGCTGCATATGAACTACTTTCTATTATTCATGTGAACTGTACATTTAACATGAAAAATTCAAAAGACATGAAATATTTATGCCATTAAGTCATCATTCTGCTATATCTTTGAAGCTAGTGATATAGGAACCAGGGAGCATTTTGAGAGGCTTGGTAAAATAGTGTATTTTTTTTTCATTTTTAAAGACAAATAAGAAGAAATGATACTTTTGGATAAATAGCACATGTAATCTCATTATCGTACTGCAATATCAAATTGAAGAAGAAGATTGTGATTTCACCTTTGATCCAGCCTTTGGCCTCAGAGTTACTTAAGATAAAGTTTTTCATTATCTCTGTAGAAATATCCTATTCTATTAACCTTACTTTTATTGTTTTTTTTCCCAAAAGTTGAACTGAGGCTATTCCTGGGGATGTAGGAGTGGCCCCTTTTCTAGTACTCAAGGGGGGATAAACTAGCAAGTTAGTAGGAGCAGCTTCGCTCCAAGTGCTCCTGTGTCCTTGGTGATCAGCTGGGTATGAGGATGGATGGGGAAAGACACGTGAGAGAAGTTAAGAGCATGAAGCCACGATTAAAGGAGGGAGACCCAGGACGACTGGGCAGCAGGGAGGTCCTCTGAGGTTCTTGGTCGAGAGTTTCACTAGCATCCATGACCATCTTTCTGTTCTCCACTTCTGTCCAGTCAGAGGGATGGAGATGAGCAGGGGGTACAAAGCTGGATCTATCTGAAGTTCAGGTTTGATTGGGTACAAGAGAAAGAATCTCAAAAAGGACTATTGATTAGACAAAGGCTATGTCCTTCAAAGATCTGCAGATTTATTGCTTTATATTCATACCAATCTCCTGTTTATATTGGTATCCCCCCCGCCCCAGCAAATAAACCCTGGACATAGAGTTGAAAGACTTGAAGGCATGGACTGCGAACTTTGTTTTCGAATGAGCTCTGGCAATGACCATGGCAGTTATAGCTGCAGTGACTGAGTGAAGCTCTGCTCATAGCAAATCCTCCGTTCAACAAAATTTCATCCTGAGTGATTTTGTTTCCATTCTTAAACTGAGCGGTAATGTAGGATATCAACAATGCTTTTGAATTATGCCGTAAGGGATACAGCAAAAATTCCTGAAGGCAAGACTATCAACTCCTATGGATAGTCAATGCCTACCAGGTACCCTAAGATCATAATTTCTCATTTCACCAAATTTGAAATTAATATTATTATCTCCACTTCGCTGTTGAAAAGCCTAACACTCAGGCTGACTTCAAGCCTCGTGTTCCCCAGATTGTCCATTGCTGTCTTGTCTTCTGCAGTGGGAATTCACTGGCAGGCACAGTCATATTAACTCTGTTTCCAAGCACAGGCCTCAGGAGGATGCTTTCTTTCTTGATCGAGTTGTGCTCTTAGAACCAACTAAATTTCCTGGTGCTAATTCCACAGGGTGAAGTCATCTTATTATCTTTTGTACCTGGCATTGCAATGTTGAGAGTGTTGTTCAAACAATCAGTCAATACTATCTAAAACTTTATCTGTCATCATGTGCAAATTGCTGTCTGAAGGTCTCCACTGTTATGTGTTCTAAAGATCATTATCCAAATCTCTGCCCATTGAAACAGTACAGGGTTTTCAAAAAGACTTCCAAACTGCTAAGATAATTACAGTGTAAAATGCCCTCTGCCAAGTAGTTATGACACCTTTTTGCCAATAATGAGACAAAAAAAATTCTTCCAGAATAAAAATAACATCAAAAAAGTAACCTACTTGCAAAAGCCAATGATTCCTTTAGAGAGGAGACGACGGAAGAAACAGGAGTAATTATGCCAGCCAGTCTTGTTGGCTGAGAGCAAAACTGTTTACCTAAGCTCTTTCCTTATGGACTGGAATCTTGTGTTGCAGTCCAATAGATTGATTTAACTGCCTCTGTGACTTCCTTTCATTTTTAAGATTAGACAGTCCATGACAAAGAGGTTAATTGCAACCCAATAGAGCTAAACTAATGTTTTATTAAGAAGGAGTTGGCAGCCCGAGCCTTTAGGAGAACAAATGTTCTCATAATGCCATGAACAACTTACAGCGCAAGCATTCTGCTCGTCATACGCGACTGTCTGTTCATATTACCCCGTATCGATCACGTCTAAGTAACATCAGCGGACTGCTGAGCAATCAGTCGCACCAGTTAGGTTTCTGTCGAGGCGAGCTGGGGAAATGTGGTCCCGTGGAGATGGGAGAACTGCTGAGGAGTCTCTTTCTCTGACCTAGACAGTGTGGCTGTCTCTGACTTTTTCAAAGTTTGTCCCTAACATGGTGGGCGGATGGGTGGGGGAAAGAGCAAATCAACTCAACTAGTTAAGAACGGTGGCATTGCCAGAGCATGAAAGGATGGCGTTAGAAAATTCAGCGTGGCGTGGATTATAGTAGTGAAAAATCTGGAAATGTCTAGAGCACGTATCAGTGTAGTTTATGCATTGTCAAGGACAAGCAAGTGCCCCATCTTAGAGGTACTGGGAGCAGAGAAGAGGGAAGCACCCTTGTGGGAAGATGAGAAGGGAAATTTCAGGTTATTGTCTTTCGTGAGGCTTTGTTTTCAGTGAAGTATGAGGGTAGGCAGTGGGAGTAAGGAGCTATGGAAGTCTTCAGAAAAGTGCTAACATTAGCGCTTTAGAGTCAAGGGCAGCAAGAGTGTCTCAGGGCCAGTGAACTCCGGGTTCTTGCACTTCTATTAATTTACATATGAAGTAGAACACATCTGGACTTAACTTTGGTCCTCCACCTTCTGGGGCATGTTGATAGCAAAATCCTGAATGATGACTCCCTGACAATTGCCCTGGACTTTGGTTTCTTTAGGAAGAAAGAATCCTTTGTGAATCTTTGCTTGTGAATCCCCATGCCAGAGCTGACCCATCACCTAGCCCTGCCTTTCATTCCTAGCTAGTGGTTCCTCAGGATCTTTCTGAAGATTAGGAGCTCTCTCTACCTTCTTCACTCCAGAGTTTTTCCTTAATGTCATGAATAGTATTGATACCCACTGAAAGCTGAGCCCAGTTCCTTTGCTACATTTTGAAATTGTATATAAGGCATTTGGTATGCTAATCCCTGTATAACTTTTTCACTCCATGTTTTATTTATTATACAAATATGAAATTAGTGTCCTTTAAAAATTGTGTTGATCAGATTATAGTTAGTCATTTACAGACATATTTAAAGAAGGATTTTATGAGTATTTAAATTAGGAACTACTGCTCCCTTATTAAGGAATGCCGCACTATTACTATGTGACAATGGCTCTCGTAGTTGTGTCTCTCCTTCACCTCTTATTCCCTGCATAGTGATGGAAGAGCAAATGCCAACCTCCTGAAGGGCTGTGCGCTCCTTGACTCATGGGATATATCCCTCCCACATTTCCCTTTTGGTGCCAGATTTTTTTTTTCTAGACAAACATTACTGTGTACACAGAATGAAAATGGTTTCTCTTTTAGTCCCTCTCAGATATACAGAAATTCAACATCACCTTTCTTAGAAATGTGAGCCTTCAGGAAGAAAAAAGAGGAGCTGGGAAGTTTCTAGAAATAGCCTATGCAGCTATAACACATAGCTGATGTAAGATGAGGAACGATCAGATACACTTCAGTACGTTGATGAGGGGTGCCCAAAATAGTCACTGTCACCTGAGAGCACCTTCTCATTTACATTCACCCTGCTGACCAAGACCCACTGTAATAAGACGTGAATGGGCTCTTGTCTCAAATAAAGTTGGATTAGTCGGCTATCATCTGTTAATTTACTTACAGCCTTTAGTGCTGCTGTGAAAAGATGAACTTTATTAACCCAAAGGAAACCATGCTTACACCGATGTTGTTACTGTCACGTGATGTGTGGATTATAGAGTCCGGATGAGGGCACACCCCTCCTGTAGGTGTAGAAAAGAAGCTTCCATAAGGCAGTATCCTTCACGTGAGTCTGAACTGTCCTTAGCCAAACAGATGGGGAGGGGGAGAGAGCTGTAGGCAAACAGGAGGAGTGTAATATAGAAAAGAGTGGGGCATGACAGTATGTAAAAGAACTCTGGAAGATTTAATTATATTTCGAATTTGCTCTTCAATTAATTTTCTATTGATTTAGTAAGGCTGGAGAACAGTAAGGTGGCAGAAGATAAATGTTGTATAAGTCCTTGTGGGTAAGAGCTAAAGGACCTCTTCCAAGGACACGGTGTTTTCTTGGAAGTCTCCAGGTTGACGCGAAGGATTGAAATGGGAAAGCGTGGTTGGATTTGTGTTTCAGAACGGATCTTACCCGCGTGTGGATATGTTCTCAGGGGGCTGTCCCCTGACGGCAGTGACACATGCTGCACTGTTTGACAAGTAAGAATGGAAGGAATTCAGTTGGAAAGATTTGTAAGTTATAAACTAGAAGGCTTATGCAGGAGTGTGTGAACATGCTTGTGTGTGTTTGTGGGTCTGTGTGCATGTATGTGTGTGTGTGTGTAATAGTGAAAGAAGGACAGCGGGCGTTAAGTTACCGGTTTGTATGGTTAGAAATGGCACCAGTTAGTTTATCAAGAGTGTATGAAGGATGTAGGATGTGTAACATGGAGAGAGGGTAATAACGAGGTGAGTTTTCGGCCTGCTGGGAGCAGATGTCTGTAGAATGCCTTAGAGGAGGCTGGCCAAAGGCAGAGAGATGCGCAGGTCCAGCACAACAGAAGAGAAGTCAAGGTTGGTGATAGTGAATTCAAGTTGATTTTGTATGTTATTTCTGGTGTCTTAGTTGCCTCATTGTGAGACTGGAACACTGTATAGAACCTTGGGTTACAGGTAATGTCCCCAACATGATTTTAAATTCCAGACTAGGGAAAGGCCCATTAATGAAGAAGGAAAAAGGACTTTCTGTCAATGGATGTCAGCTTACTTCTCGTGCAAGCACTGAACACACAGAAAGAAGTGAATTCCTGGGGGTCGTTCCAAGTCTGAAGGCTAACAGCAACGTCCAACATTGCCTGTACTCCGTGATCTGACAGGCATTCGCTTCCTGTAGGCCCAGGGCTTGCTCCTTCAGGGTTTATTGAATCAGCTGAGATTTCATCATGCCTCTGGGTTCATCCCTTTTAACCAGCTGGAGGCTTCACTTTTAAGGAGTTGTTTGGAGACCACTCTGTCAGTGGGTAACCCTACAGACATGATCAAGTAGCTTTAGAGAGATCTCCAACAGAGTGGAGCTTTAGAGCTAGTTAGAGGACACAGAGTTGAGAGAGGGCCACGGGATGGCTCATTTTGCTCTATTTGTTCATATCTCATTGTTGTTTCTTTGAAATAAATGTTGTTTATAATGCCAAGCTGAGGCCCCAGAAGAAAGTTTTTTTTCCCATTAAATTCACATTCCTTTTTCCCCAAAGCAACTTCTCTTCATGAAAACATGGTTAGGTTTTTAGATATTCCAAGCATAACTTTTTAGATATCACCGCCATTGTTAATGGGAGAAATAAAATTTGTTAAGCTACAAGGAAGGCGCAATGTGCATTATAGGCACAGTTGGAACTGTACTTTTCCTCCTAGGTGGGTACCTCTGTCTACAACACACATTAGAACTCTTTTCATTAGGGCCATAGCAGCCACTCTAACAACCAACAATAATGTAGTAAGGTTATGTATTTTTTCTATTAATAAGGGAAAAATTGATTTGATACAGGAGAAGCACATTTCTTGTTCATGAAATAATCCCAAGCAAGTGGCCCTGGCTGGCATCTTTCTACACAGCGATCCAGTGGCTTTTCCTTCCTCCAAGGGCTTGCTGTTTGCATACAGCTGGTAGAAGGAGTAGGAAGTGTGATACCAACTTGCTTCTGAAATAGGGATACAGATGTGGCATCGTTGTTTCCGCTTCAAGTCCATTAGTGAGAACTAGGGACTTGGAACGCACAGATGCATGGGATGCTGAGAGAGGAGCTGCTGGGTAGGCAGCTGTTTCCCCTTCACAAACCCACACAAATCGAGCAGGACCAGATAACTTTTTTAGCCTATTATCTACCATGACTACAGAGACTACGCAGAAGATGTGAGAAAGACCCAAATGTTACAAATATTAGAAAGTACCTCATTTTAGCCACACTTCGAATTTGATGGCGTGTACACAGGAACGAGACAGATACTTTTCAGTTTTTCTGGACAGCCTGTGGTTGCCAGGATCCTCCAGTTATCTGAGAGAATGCTGCACTTTCAATTCATTGTATGTGAATAACCAAAACTCTCTTTTCATCTCTTTAAGGTTGGACAAAATTTGCCCGATTGACACGGGCTTTGACAAACAGCCGAAGTGTTTTACAGCAGCTCACGCCAATGAATAAAACAGAGACAGTCCACAAACATTCACGACTAGCTGAAGTAAGTATGAGAATGACTTGCTTTGCAAGGAAGTGGCCTTGATACGTTTTTCCCCAGATTATTCAGGATAAGCACAATTGCGTAGGTGATAATTTATGTTTTCTTTGTAGAACTGTAGAAGTTGGAAACGCTCCTTTTCATTCTCTTCAAGTTCTGCATGGAAATGTAGTTCATGCTTTATTGGGTGATGCGTAGACACTGTGTGATTTAATTGAACAAATAGGGCAGGGAATCCACGTGTTCATTTGTGTGTGCAGAAAATATTAATTGAGGGTTTCCATCGTATTTGGATTTCTGTAAAATGAAAGGATGTGAAGATGAATAAGAATTGGGTTGTTACTAAGGAGTGAAAGACACAGGACAGGAAATGGATAAAGACTTTAGGATATTGTAGCATTTACCCAGACTTGGTACTCTAGGGTCAGTTACGAGCATGTACTGGTACTCAGTGGAGTGAATTCAGGAAAAATAGAAGAGTTACGGCTAGCGAGATGGCTCAGTAGGCAGAGGAGCCTGCTGCCAAGTCTGACATCCTGAGCTCTATTTCTGGAACCTAATTGTGGAAGCAGAGAATTGACTTCTACAAATTTCCTTTGGCCTCCCCATGTGTGCCGTGGTATACACTCCTCCCCAAATGTCTTACACACACACACACACACACACACACACACACACACACACACACACACACAAAGTGAGAGAGAGCTACCAAAATTATGCTGAGTTTATGGTGGGAATTTGTAAAATATTTTGAGTTAATTTAGCAAGAAAGAGAAAGACCCAGTTGTCCACTGATTTACACTGCCAGAAAAAGGTGAGACAAGGCACTTCTTAATTTGTTACAAATACCAATTCTAGTTTAAAGAGGGTTGGGAAATAAAGTCTATTCTTTAAATTTAGAGTTATTGAGTTTTCCTTAGCTTATTATTAACTAACAGATAGACCTGGGACAATTTCTTTTTTCCTTTTCTAAATAACTTTTGATATCACGGAGAAAGAACACTTCATGGAACAGCCATGCTTAAGCTAAAATAGGACATGGCTATAGTATTCAGTGATACTGTTTACACCGTGTGCAGAGGTGAACTGCATCTGGCTTGGGAGCTGGAGCAGCCAGGTGGACCTGCCTTGTCTGAGGATGCTCCTTAAGGAGTACTGCTTGCTTTGAAGTTTCCTTCTCTTCTGCTTCAAGAGTCCAGTTCCTTCACCAAACCCAGCCCAAGAACCCAGCTTGTGTCTCCGAGCTGAGGTTTCTTAAGCCTGCTTGCTTCTGGCCCGTCTCCACGTTATTCTCACGCCACTGTAAGTGAAATAACAGTGGGCAACATAGCTGTCACCACCTCATAGAGGAGCGCAATTCAGTGCTCCTGTCCAACTATGTAAGTGGGAATGAAAAAAGAAGAAAAGATACTATTGTGAGCTACACATTGTCATCCCCTGGTAAAGGTAAAAATACAGACTTTTCAGAAAATCCACTCAGGCCAGTGTCACCTGCCTGGGGGAGTGGGCTTTAGGTGTGAATATGCCACACTTTATAAAACCTCCCCAGAAGATTCTAATATGAGCCGGATTTAAAGCACATGGAATTATTTCTTGAGCTCAAACTATAGAAGGTATAGACATAACTAGCAAAGAGAAGCATTTTCCATTTCCCCTTCTTCCAGGGAAATTGGAGCTGATGGTGTTGGAAGGTAAGAGAGAAGCCATAATTATGTGCAGTTCTTTCGGTCTAACACGCCTCCCCAACATGGGGCTTACATTCCTGCTAGGATAAACTGCTACTAAGCGATTTAAAACCATAGGGGTAAAATATATCTGGGGCACTGAGAAAGTAGGCAAATACGTGAAATATCCCTAAAGTAGTTCTAAGAGCCCCAAGTAAAAATTGTAAGCGTAGCAAAGAACTAAAGGAAATACTAGCAGCATTTTCTGATAGTGAAGATAGCAAGATCTTATATACGCAGTTTCCAGTTATGTAAACTCGATGTATGAGAAATTTTTAGTGTACTATTCCAGGCTTCAAAAGGTGTGTGTGTGTGTGTGTGTGTGTGTGTGTGTGTGTATGTGCGTGCACTATGGAAGATAAGCCTTCAAGCTATACGCTAATTCTTATCTTTGTTTATTCATATATTCAAATGTTTGATGCATTTATCTCTTAGTGGGTCTGTTTGTTTTTTTTTTTTTCTAGAACCACTAACTGATTTCATGAGTTGTAAAAGTCCTCTGGAAATGTTACTTAAGAAAGCCCCATTGCCACACTCCTTGACACTTCCATTACGCTAGTGAAATAAGTACACGAGGCAGACGTTTTAGATGGGATCCTTCCACTAGTTTCACATGGCAGACGTTTTAGATGGGATCCTTCCACTAGTTTCACATGGCAGACGTTTTAGATGGGATCCTTCCACTAGTTTCACATTTCCCAGTTTCCAACAGGCAGTCTCAGTCCTGTGCTGTGCCTGCCACCTCTGACTCTTGCTGGGTCATCTGCTTTTCTCCTTCTCTCACTTTAGACCTAACAGAGTAAGTTCAGGTTCACATAAACTTGTGCTGATAATTTTCCATTTGTTAAAAAGGCACAGAGAGCTAAACCTAGTATTTAGTGTCTTATCTCATTTACTAAAGGAAGCTTGCACCTGACGAGAAACACAATGCTCTTTTATAGCTCTGGGTTTAGAGAGACAAGGGAAAAGCAGCCACTACCATCCCCTAACACTGCCCTCTTAGCCATCGGAGCACTTGCTGAGCAAGGCTGCCAACACTGAGGCCCCGGGGTTCAGGGAGGCCATCAGAAGCAAAAGTATATTTTCTAAGGTGCTAAATGTGTGTGTAACGAGTGGTGGTCAGTCACCCACCAAATAACTATGGGACAGTCAATGAAAGACACGTGGTTCTTGTCAGGCTTGCACCTGAGACACTATGCCATGGGTCAAGGATGGGCACTGGAGAGCCGAGCAGATGAACTAGTAATCAGATCAGCTTGTGGAGTAGCCGGACTTCCATACGGTCCTTTGAGCAAGCTCCGGGACGTTTCTGAAGAGGGAGAGGAATCAATGGAGCATGACTGTCTTAAAACCGAGAATTGTTAGACCCAGCCTATGGTTTGACTGATCCCGGTGGGTGTACAGTCATATCTGACTTCAGAGAAGTCCCCATCACGTATATGCACTTTTTCTTCCTTTAGGTTCTTCAGCTGGGGTCAGACATCCTTCCTCAGTACAAACAAGAAGCGCCAAAGACGCCGCCACACATCATTTTACACTACTGTGCTTTTAAAACTACCTGGGATTGGGTGATTTTAATTCTTACCTTCTACACCGCCATCATGGTTCCTTACAACGTTTCCTTTAAAACAAAACAGAACAATATAGCCTGGCTGGTGTTGGACAGTGTGGTGGACGTTATTTTTCTGGTTGACATCGTTTTAAATTTTCACACGACTTTTGTGGGGCCGGGTGGAGAGGTCATTTCTGACCCAAAGCTCATAAGGATGAACTATCTGAAAACTTGGTTTGTGATCGATCTGCTGTCCTGTTTACCTTATGACATCATCAATGCCTTCGAGAATGTGGATGAGGTAAGTGTTTTGTTTTTGTTTTTGGAATATTGGAGAGTAAATGTTTTGAAAACAACAGAGTAAAAGGATTCCACAGATGATAAAATGTCTTTTTCAGTGCTCCCGTTTTGTTTTCCATCCTGATATTAGTAAGCATGTGCCATAAATTATAGCTGACTTTCTTTTTTTTAAATATTTATTTATTTATTATGTATACAGTATTCTGTCTGCATGTATGCCTGCAAGCCAGAAGAGGGTACCAGACCTTATTACAGATGGTTGTGAGCCACCATGTGGTTGCTGGGAATTGAACTCAGGACCTTTGGAAGAGCAGGCAATGCTCTTAACCATTGAGCCATCTC
>NC_022009.1:13091878-13121775 GCF_000317375.1 Microtus ochrogaster | reverse complement strand
GAGCAGGAAGAGCAGGAGGAGGAGAAGAGGAGGAGCAGGAGGACGAGGAGCAGGAAGAGCAGGAGGAGGAAGAGCAGGAAGAGCAGGAGGAGGAGAAGAGGAGGAGCAGGAGGAGGAGGAGCAGAGGAGGAGCAGGAGGACGAGGAGGATCAGGAGAGGACGAGGAAGAGGAACAGGAGGAGGAGGAGCAGGAAGAGCAGGAGGAGGAACAGGAGCAGGAAGAGCAGGAGGAGGAAGAGCAGGAAGAGCAGGAGGAGGAGAAGAGGAGGAGCAGGAGGAGGACGAGGAAGAGGAACAGGAGGAGGAGGAGGAACACGAAGATAAACTAGCAGCATTTAGAGTCAAATATAGCTCACAACTTATTTTCCCCAAATTAAATGTTGAATTCTTATTTTGATACTGTACACATAACTATTACTTTATGGAAAAATTAATGAATGGTATCATTTCTCTAATTTTAAATTCTGCATCACCAAGCTGTTAAAAGTACATTTATTTCTTTTGAAATTATCTTCTGGAGAGAATTAAAAGGCATTAACTTTGAAAATGCCAATTACACGATAAATGCAATAAGTAGCATTCCATTTTCCACATGGATTATTACACGAGCATATTACAACTCAAGCCATTTAGAACACAAGCATAAACATTCCAATAAAGCCATCAGTCCTTTGTGGAGTTGAATGAAGTTGATCTCACAGAAGCAGAGAGTGAATGACGACAATACAGAGGCCTGGGGTGTTTGGGAAGATGGTGAACTAAGACTTCAAAATTTCAGCCAATCAGAAAGGTTGAGTTGAAGAGGTCTATTGTGTTATATGATGGCACCGTGAAAAATATGCTAGATTCTTTAAAAGTGCTGACTGATTGGGTTGATATGAGAGAATGGGGGGGGTCTACTAATCAAATATGCATTGCTCTAGCAAGATACCCAGTCAGATTAGTCATAGAGGCAAAAGTTTATTCTATTCATAGTTTTCGAAGTTCAAGAACAAGATTCAGCAGCCCCATTTCTTTGTGTCTTTGATAAGAGTTGGTGGGAGCATGTGGTGGCACATGTGGCCATGCCTTACACCACACATACATACACACACAAACATGCATAATACATACATACATACATACACATATATGGTATAGGCACATCTTTTTTTTTTTCTTTTTTTTCGAGACAGGTTTCTCTGTGGCTTTGGAGCCTGTCCTGGAACTAGCTCTTGTAGACCAGGCTGGCCTCGAACTCACAGAGATCCACCTGTCTCTGCCTCCCAAGTGCTGGGATTAAAGGCATGCACCACCACCACCCAGCAGTATAGGCACATCTCACAATCCATTTTAAGGCACACTCCCAGTGGCTCAAGGGCTTTCCCTTAATTCTTATCTCCTAAAGGCCCGCAGTACCACCTTGGGAATGAATCCCCTAAATATGGGTCTCTGGGGGATGGCCAACATCCGAACCATAGCAGGGAGTAACTGTTCTCAACACAAAATTGATAATGGAGAGAGGCAAGACATGTATTAATTAGATATATTTAGTTATCCCATAATGTCTGTATAAGTCAGAGCAATATGTACACCTTCAGTGTATACGTTTTTGCTGGTCAATAAAGAAATCAAAACTGTGACTCAATTCATAGAAAAGAACATAAGTAAAGCCATTCCATAATAGTAAAATATATCTATGAGTACAAGCTTGGTTGTGTCATAATATGTGGATACAGAACTGTTTTAAAGGACCTCATTCATCCTAAAGACACAGCAGTGTAGCCTACTCTGAGATCCCGTTTTCAGTTATAACCCTGCAAGGTCAGAGCTGTATCACAAACACTGGGCTGGTGAATACGGTGGCTGAGGAGGAGTGCTGCTCATACCTCCCTTCATGCTAGAGTAGGGCAGCAGCGTCCTGGGCCGAGCTCTGTCTGGCTAAGCCGGATGTTCCCACCTTTTTAAGCTCAGAATTCAGAGTCTCTTGAAGCTGGCTACTGAAGAAAGTGGCAAGAGCCAGAGCTCAGGCCGCTTCCCTTTTAAGTCTTTGTGCAGTCAGCTGCTAGAAGCAGGCAATGCACCACGAAACACAGTTGTCTGAAGGTGGCTGTTTTGGGGGGCTGCTGCAGTGTCACCCCCAAGCCACATTTTTCCAAAACTTCTTTTAACCAGTGATGTCATATGACGGGAAGCCCATCATTAAAAGCGATCATGGGACGACTTTTATTTTGTTGTTGTTGATTATTTCCTTTTGAGACCGTATTTTTAGCCAGGATTTCCCCTTCCCTCCCTGCAAACCCTTCCATATGCCCATACTTGCTCTCCTTCAAGTCCAGGGCCCCTTCCTTCCTCCAGTTGTTATCGCATGCATAGATGTATTTGGATGGCTTTTGTCCTGGTGCACTCTCTTTCTGTGTTGCCTTCTGAACTCTCCTTTGCCAAATCTTCGTTTGCTCTTTCATTGGTGCCAGACCTGTGCTGGGTTTTGAAGTTGCACCCCTACTTCCTACCCTCCACCTTTTCTATCCCTCAGATATTTGTCTTAGTCACCTACTCCTCCCAGAACCTGGAAGGACAAAGCAGTGTGGAGCAAGTCATTGTCACACTTTATACTCAAGGGAGTATAAAGAGAAATCGCCTCTCTGAAAAAGAACAAACTCTAGAGGACATGACTTAAATTGTTTAGGAGATTTATTTACTTGTTACCCTTTTATTTCCACGCCAGTGAGGAACACACTTATCTGTCTTTCCTCTGGGGTTTCAACTTCAGGCTTCATCTTTGGCTTCTCATTCGGGAATCTGAGCTTTTAGTCCCCCTTTTCATAGCTGGTCCATGGCCATCAGCTTATTCTCATATAGGTTTCAGTTCATTGTTTCGGTTCAGTAAGTATTGAGTGCTTCTAACTGGAGACTCTTTGTAGCTGAAGCACCCAGCAGCCTTTTGTGGTTACTTTTTCTTCTCTGTTTTTCCCAAGGGTTGCTCATTTCTTTGTCCTTCCAGAAGTGCAAGCATCAAGTTATCTGATCACTTCTTGTCTAAATGTCCCCTTACTATACCAGTGCAATAGAAATTCATTCACCATCATGGATTGAAACAAATAATTCTTCATTTTCCTGTTTGATCAAGAGTTATTGGCTAGCTACAGTATTTTTTTATTGATTTTTATTGAGCTCTACATTTTTCTCTGTTCCCCTTCCTACCTCTCCCCTCCCCTCCAACCCTCTCCCAAGGCCCCCATGCTCTCAATTTACTCAGGAGATCTTGTCTTTTTCTACTTCCCATGTTTGTCTCTCTTAGAGTTAGCTACAGTATCCTTAGCTTGAGGTAATTTCCCTTTAGGCGTTTGGAAGATATGATGCCACTGAAGTTCTACCTTTTAGTGGTTCTATTTAAGAAGCTCAAAGCCATTGTGGTTTCTGATCCTTTTCATGTGATCTGTTTTCTCTCTTTTTAATTTTTTTATTGATATTTATTGAGCTCTACATTTTTCTCTGCTCCCCTCCCTGCCTCTTCTCTCCCCTCTCAACCCTCCCCCAAAGTCTCCATGCTCCCAATTTACTCAGGAGATCTTGTCTTTTGCTACTTCCCATGTTTCTCTTTGTAGAGGTTTAATATATCTCCTGTGTCCCAAAGGTTTAGAAACTGATGACATGCCTTAGCATGGGACCGTTTTCATACATCTTCATAGATATTGACAGAGCAGCCTTCTTCAGTCTCAAAAAGCTTGTTTCATATTTTTCTTTTTAAAAAGAGTATCTCCTTCCTTTCTCTTTTTCTCCATTTTTTCCCTTCTGAAACACTTTTTGTTTAAATATGTTGAACAAGTCCTGGAATTTCCTTGTTTATTCTCAGTTGTTTTTCAAACCATCATCTCGTTGCTGCATTCTGGGAGATTTCTTTATCAGAATTTTCTAATTCTCATTGGCTATAAGAATGCTGTTTTGCTCGATACATGCAGCCAAATTTGCATTTGCATCACTCATGTGCACTTGGCACATATATTACTGTATGCAATGTTCTGTAATTGTAGATTATTACATTCAATGTATATTTTATAAAGACTAGATAGATTCTGAGAGTCTTCACACTGTGCCACTTAATTTATTCATATTTACGGTATTCATATTTACTGTGATTAAATAGATTCTGACTTATTTAGAGCATTGTAGTTTCCATTTTACATGCTTTTTTTGTGCTGCTTCCTTTGTACTTTATACTCTTCTGTGTGGACTGAGGTTTCCCTCAATTCATTGGACCCTTTCTAATGCCTTGAATATATCATGACTGATATACTCTGATAATCTATAACTGTTACATTTTTCTATCAGCATTTGCCTTAAATCCTAAAAGCTTGTGAGAATCTTTGCCCCTCTCCAAAATAACACAAGGACTTTCGTTCTTTTTCTTTAATAATTTAAAGACATACTCATTCTATTATTTTATGTGCATGAGTGTTTTTCTTGCATGTACACATACATGTACATATACTACCTTGTCTGCGCCTTGTTCCTGCAGAGGTCGGAAGAGGACATCAGATGCTGTGGGACTGGAATTGCATATGGTCGGGAGCCACCATGTGGCTGCAGAGAATTGAACCTGGGTCCTCTCTGCAAGAGCAATATGTGCTCTTAACTACTGAGCCATCTTTCCAGCCCCTATCCACTTTCTTTAAAATTAATATACTACATTTTGATTCTTAGTTTTCTCCTCTAATAATGTTATTCTTTTACCTGGTTGTCTATATGGTCTACATGTCCATCTCTTTCCTTGCCTGCACTGTATTTAACGCATCTCTGGCCTCTCCCTGGTTCAGCTCTTGAAGATTTGGCTCTTTGTTAACCATTCATTATGTAGAATCTGGCTTTCTCTTTCAGGAAGGTTTTCTGGCATCCCTCTCAAAACTTCCAATTACCACTTTCACATTTCATCTTCACTGTGTGCATGCATGCACATTAATGCAGTTAAAATTATTTTAACTTTATTATTAGTCTTTGGATGATCTGGGATCTTCTGCCTAGTCTAGGGCATGCTTTCCTCCCAGGTTTGCCTTCCATTCTCACAAGCTGGTTCCAAGGAATTAGTGTGAAAAGGCACTCATGAGTTCCACTTGAAAAATTCTAAAGACTGAGAGACAATTGTTATTTCATCTGTTGGGGTTTCCTCTGTACAACTTCAGTCTAAATCCTGAGGTGGTGAAGAATATGTCGCCACTGTGTTTCTTCAGCACGTGGATGTGCACTGATGCCACGAACGGGGAAGTGTTTGCCAAGGTCGCAGTGAATTCTGCAATGACAAAGACAGGATGGAGCTTAGGCAAGAGGAACCGCACCGGCAAGTGGGGACTGGGGAATAAGAGAGAATATGAGTTGGAAAATTCTAGTTTAATCCTTTATTCCTGTACGTGTGCAGAATGCCTTGAGGCAGCTTAGTAACACTTGGTTTTCAAGACCCTTGATGCGCTCTCTGAAGATAAATTAGATTTATTAGGAATTTGTGAGCTGGATATGTGATTTTCAAAGAAAAACTATGAGACAGAAAAGACAAAACCCATTACAGAAAGCTTCTGGTCTAAAAATAAAGAAAATGAGCTTTCTAAACATCATAAATGGAGGATAAAAGATATTCTCTCATGAAGTCTAAGAATAGAATCTCCCTCCTCTGCAGCATTCATTTTAACCAGCATCAGGGGTCTAGAGTACTTGGTCTGGGTACCCTAGGAGAGCTAGTGTAAAGTAAAGAAAGATTGGGTCTGCAGACAATACACTGGCCAGTAGCAAGGGGGGCACAGCGATGAGATGATGTTGGGTGATGTGACCCACAAAGTAAGACTGAAAAATGGATCAGAATGAAGCAAACTTAGGAAAAAGATCACTCACGCACTGAAGCTGAAAGGAAGTTGGATGAATCTATAGTGGCTAAGTGGAAGCCGATAAGAGTTTTAATTTTTAGAAAACTCCTTTTGAAAACAGTGTCTGAATTATTCTTTGTTCACAATTATGGTTGTCAGACTGCCACATGCAGATTTCATGTTACCGCATACATTTAACATTGTAATTTTACCTCTAGCTATCATAATAAGAATTCTGAATCCAGAAAAGGGTAATCGTGCTTGTAGCTGCTAATGGCTTTTGTCAGACTAGAACCTCTCTGTCCTTTTTGCTGCCTCAGGTCTTCCACCGGGAATTGCACTAGTAGACAGCATCATTTATACAATTGACATGCCATTATTTTTAAATTAAAATAGATATTTGAAAGTAATGTTTGAGAGGATCAGAAAGGGATTGCATTCAGTTTCTTTGGTATTAGTTCTACCGTTAAATCCTGACAGTCACGCTACATGGTACTATGCTGGAGAAGGCTGTTTTTTATACTAGCTAATATTGTGTGCTGGAGATTGTCCCTGTGCCTCTTTCGTTCCCCCATTAGACATCTTTATTTTCCTAGACAGTTTGTTTCCACTTTCATGTCATATGATCATGCACGATATGCATGTGTGTATGATCTAGGAACTAGAACTAAGAGAAAACATACAATATTTGTCTTTATGAGCTGTCTCAATTAACTTAATATGGGTATTACCAATGCCTCCATTTTTTTTTCTAAAGGACATACTTTGTTCTTTAGAGTTGAAACAAATTTCATATATCCCATTTTCTTTATCCATTGCTCTGTTGCTGGTCATCTGACGTGATTCTATAGCTTAAATACAGTAAATAGTGATGATGGAATGATTACCTACATACAAGCTTCTCTTTGATATCTTGAGTTGGAGTCCTTTGGGTATAACTCAGTCACACAGGAGATCTGTTTTTGGTTTTCTAGGAAACTTCATGTTGATTTCCACAGTGGCTGGATGAGTTTCCGTTTCACCAGTGCTAAGAAAGTGTTTCCTTTTGTCCACATCCTCACATTTGTTACTTTTTTTCTGAGTGGGACGATGGGAAACCAGTGCTCTTTAAGCCTGTTACTTCTCTGATGGCTAATGAGGCTGAGTACTTTTCAAATGTTTATTGGTCATTTGTACTCTAGCTTTAGAGACCTATATATTTCATTAGCTGATTTATTGATTATGTGATTTGATTTTTCATATATATATATATGTATAGATAGTGCTAGTCCCCATTAAGCACTAGGTCTCTTCAGGCTATAAAAACATTGATTTTTCTGGGTAGAAGCTTTTAAATTTGAGACTCCATTTGTCATTTGTTGGTATTATTTATGGAGAGACTTGAGCTTTATTAAGAAAATACTTGTGTACACCTGAATCCTGAGTGTTTTGCCTAATTTTTAAAAACAGTTTTTAAGTTTCAACTCATACATTAAGGTCTTTGCTCTGTCTGGAGTTGAGTGTTAGATAGGGAGGAATCTACCTCCAGTTTCCTACATATGGAGATACATTTTTCCTAACATCAGTTGTTAAAGAGGCTTTTTTCCCCAGGGTATATTTTTCACATATTTGCCAAAAATCCTATGGTTCCCTCTCCTAAAATGAAAAAGAATCAGAAGATCAGGGAGTTTACTGTGAGACCGTGTTTCCTAGTAACATCAGAAAGAAGCTACATAGTGGTGTCTCACCAATATGACTCCCCAAATGTGCGACAAACAAGAATGATACCAGTGAACATGTCAAACTGGATGAGAAAAGCCCATGGATCCTTAATCTACACAAAGAGCAACAGAGAAATGAAGAAAACTGGGATCAGGACTGGTGGTCTTCTCCAGGGTAGGGTATACCAGTTGGCTGAGTGCCAAATGGTCATCCCTGAAAATATACATTCAAGAAGCATTGTAAGGTCACAATAGATTATATTTAGGAATATATATATATATATTCCTATAACATACACTACTATACATACACATGGATATACACACATGTATATATGCATGTACACATATGCATGCAATAACAATTAGTGAATAACAAGGCCATGAATTTTGAGAAGAGTGGTGAAGGATATATGAGAGAGTTTGGTGAGAGAAAAGTGAGGGGGGAAAAATAGTTATATTATAATCTCAAAAAATCATGTTGTTGTAGCTATGAGGGTTTTTATCTGGGTCCTTTGCTGAATTCTATTGATTTACACCCTCAATTTAATCTAAGGACCATTATGATTCTTTTACTATGGCTCTGTAGTTTCATTCAAAATCAGAATGGTGGTACTTATAGCATTGTTCTTTTTCCTTAGGAATGCTTTGGATATTGGGATATTTTGTGCCAATATATAAATTTTAAGATAGTTTTTTTCTTTCTGTTTCTTTAAAAAATGGTTTTGGAACTTTGATTGGGATTTCATAGATTGGTAGATTGACTTAATTTTATTTAATTGGTGATCTAGTTCAGTCTGTTTCAAACAAATTGGTAAATTATAAGTAACAGAAATTTATTTTTTTTGTTTCCAGAGGTTGGAAACACAGCATGATGGGATGTGTGTGTGTGTGTGTGTGTGTGTGTGTGTGTGTGTGTGTGTGTAGGTGGTGGTAAAGGTCCTTTTGCAGTGTTTCACATGGCAGAAGGTTAGAGATATTGACTTATATATGTGACATTAATTACTCATGAGATGGAGAACTCAGGAACTAAATGCCTCCCATTAGGTATCCTTTCTCAACAATGATGCTTTGAGGAATGTGTTTTAACATGTAGGGGACAAATCAGTGAGCATTGCTCAGTCCTTTCTGCTATTTCCCAATGGATGACACCTTATCAGCTTTCAGTCTTAGTAAGTTTCATAGCTAAGCTTTTAAGGATGTTTGTAAAATAAACTTTTAAAAAGAGCAGTTTAAAGCCATAACACAATTGAGGGGACGCACTAAGGTTTCCCATACATCCCTTGCCCTTACATAGGCAGATTCAGTCAGCCATAGTCAGAGTCCCATGCCAGCATATGCAGTTATATAGTTAATCAACTTGCATGGGTACACTACATTGCCACTCAAAGCTTGCATTTACTTGAGGGTGCATCCTTTGTTTAGGATGTGACGCCAGTTTTGATGGTGTATGGGGACACGAATGCACTGCTGCAGTACAGATATTTAGTTTCACGGCCTAAAAGCATCCTTGCTCTGTATCTTCATTCATCCTTACCCATAAACTCCTCACAATCATCAATCCTTTAGGTGTCTCCATAGTGTGTGGCCACTGAACACTGTAGCATATAATTGTGCTATATAATTGGGGCCAATAGTTTGCAGGCTTTTCGTGTTATCTCCCTCCTCATAGTAACAGGCATTCCAAGTTTATCTATGGGATTGCGAGTGTCTATAGATAACTCATTCTTAGTGCTCAGTAATGTATCATTGTCTAGATGTATGCGAATTGACTCACCTACTGAGGGGTATCTTCAGTGCTTCTTAGGATTTTCAGTGATGAGAAAGTCTGCTGCATATGTTTGTGTGCAGATTTATATGTGAATATAAACTTTTAGCACGTTCAAGTCAGCCAGTGCAGAGGAAGAAGACTTCTGCATCATATGGTATCTCTTCATTTTGTTAGAAATTATCAAACTTTGTGTCAAAATGACTGTATTGTTTTACATTCTCATCAGCAGGGGATAAGAGAGAATCTGCTGTCCCACATCTTTGTCAACATTTGTTAGATTTAGTATTTTGGATTTTTTTTTGGCCATTTGAATGGATCTATGATGGAAGACTATTTTACTTTGCAGTTACCTAATAACATAAAGATGCTGAAGATCTTTTCAAATGCTTATGTGTGATCTGAATATTTTCTTCAGTAAGTTATCAAAAACGTCCTTTATTTATTTATTAGCTAGCTTTTAAAAACATTTCCTTTTAAAGACAGACCTTGAGTTCACTATGTAGAGGAGGCTGGTTTTGAATTCCTCATCCTCTTGTCTCCAACTCTTAAGTACTGTGATTTAAGTACTTAAATACAAGCATGCACTTCCATATCTAGCTAGTAATGGTTCTTTATCAGCTCCATCTCTTGAATGTATTTTCTCTTAGCCAGAGATATATCTTTTCAATCTCTTGACAGCATCTTTCACAAAGCAGAATTTTACATGTTTTTAAAGTTTAAATGAAAAAAATAAAAAAATAAAGTTTAAATGATCATTTTTAATGAATTGTGCCTTTGTTATTATGTCCAAAACTTGTCATTGGCAGAAAGATGGCTCATTCAGCAACATACATTTTTTTGCAAACATAAGGACCTAAATTTGAGTTCAATAATCTATATGAAAAAGCCAAGCATGTTGGTATGTGTTTGTAACCCCAGAACTTGGGAGGCAGAAAGAGAGACAGATCTCTGGGGCTCACTATCTAGCCAGTCCAGTCTACTTGGCAAATTAAAGGCCTGGGAGAGACCCTGTCAACAAATTAGCACACATACAAAGGCACACACACACACACACACACACACACACACACACACACCTAAGGCGGGTAGCACTTGAAGAATGACACCCAGGGTTGTCCTCTGGTTTCCATATATAGAACACATAGGTGCATACCCACCCCACACATACACATGTCCCCCAAAGAGTTATTACTATAACTAAAGCAACCTTAATTTTCTTCTTTCACTGAGGTTTGACACTGTACTGTCTTCCCTTTAACTCATTATGAAATTTAATCCACTTTATGAGATTGTAGTAGGTGGAACCAGGCAAGGTATTTTAGAGGTGATTAGGGCTCTGCCTTGTTAGTGGACCAATCCATTTGTGGGACCAAAAGATCACTGTATTTTATGAAAAGTAGGTCTGTGATCAGCATCCATTGGGTGGGTCTCTCTTATGCTTCCTGGCTCTTGCCTGGTGGTGTCTTGAGCTGTCATAGAATTTCTAGCAAGAAAGACTTCATAAGCTATGTCCCTTAAACCTTGGACAAGCCCAAATAAACTTTGTTTATAAAATGATCAGTGTATTATGTTGTGTCAACAACAGAAAATGGGCTGAGACATCTTTTATCACCCACAAACATTATACTTTCAGTTTTTTTGATTCAAGTATATAATCTATTTTGACTTATTTTTGTGAAGGGCATTGAAAGTGACAAAGTACTATCCTTTTTTCCTCTAATTCTTCTCTCATACACTACATCCTAATTTCAGTCCTCCCTCCACTCTTTCCACTTCTTTTCCCTCTCTCTCCTCTCCCCCAGATCCACTTCTTATCCATTTCCCTTTAAAAAAGTATCGAGGCCTCACAGGATATCAACTGAGTACCACAGAACAAGCTACAATAAGACTAAGCATAAACCCTCATATCAAGGCTGGATGAGGCAACCTACTAGAAGGAAAAGGGTCCCAAGAGCAAGCAAAAGAGTCAAAGACATCTCCCACCCCTCTCCCACTTTTAGGAGTTTCACAAGAACTCTAAGCTACACAAATATAATGGATATGCATAGGACCTAGTTCAGACTCATACAGGCTCCATGATTGTTGCTTGTCTCTGTGATCCCCTATGATCCCTGCTTAGTTGATTTTATGGACCGTGTTCGCTTGGTGTCTTCAACCCATCTGACTCCTGCAAACCCTTTCCCCCTGCTCTGTCTTCTGCAGCCTTCCCCTGTCTCCCCCTAGTGTTAGACTGTGGGTCTCTGCCTCTGCTCCCATCAGTGACTGGATGATGCCTCTCTGATGACAAATGGGCTAGGAGTGGATCTATGAATATGGCAGAATATCATTAGCAATAATTTCATTGAATTTTTCCAAGTCATGTTTCGTTCTATCCTAGGTCTTTGGGCTGTCCAGCCCCTGGTTCCTGGCTATCCAGGCAGTGTCAGGCTTGGGCTCCCTCTTGCAGCAGGGGCATCAAGTTATGCCAGTACTGGTTGGCCACTTCCAGTCGTTCGGTGCCACCACTACCTCAGTACATCTTGCAGACAGGAGAGATTGTAGGTTGAAGATTTTGTGGCTGGGTTTGGGTCCCAGTCCCACTGCTGACAGCCTTGCCTGGTTATAGAAGATGGCTGGTTCAAGTTCTGCACCCCCCATTTATCAGTTGTCTTCACTAGGATCACTCTTGAAGGTTCCAGGGTGTCTCCACTGCACTAGGTTTCCGTATTGACCCCCAAATGTCCCCCAATTCCAGTTGTCTCACCCTTTGACCTTATCACTCTCGTTATCATCCCACTTGCCTCCAGTCTACTCTTAAAACCTATTCCATCTCTCCTTCTCCGGGAGATCCATGTGTCTCTCCCTTGAGCCCTCCTTGTTACTTAGCCTTTCTAGATCTGTGAATTGTAGCATGACTATCCCTTACTTAACAGTGACTCTCTGCTTATAAGTGAGTACATACCATGTTTGTCTTTCTGCGTCTGGGTTACCTTACTCAGGATGATTTTTTTCTACTTCCATCCATTTGCCTGAAAATTTCATGAGGTCATTGTTTTTAATAGCTGAGCAATACATCATTGAATAAATACTGCATTTTCTTTATCCATTCTTCAGTTGATGGACTTCTAGGTTGTTTCTAGTTTCTGGCTATTATGAATGAAGTCACTATGAACATAGTTGAGCAAGAATCCTTTGGGTATATGCCTAAGAGTGGTATAACTGGGTCTTGAGGTAAATCGACTCCCAATTTTCTGAGGAACTGCCATATTGATCTCTATAGTGTCTGTACAGGTTTGCACTCTTACAAGTTTGTTCCACATCCTCAACAGCATAAGCTGTCATTTGTGTTTTTGATCTTAGTCATTCTGACAGGTGTAAGATGAAACAGAACACCAAGAGTACAGACCCTAAGATCACCAATCAATAAATGGGACCTAATGAAACTGAAAATCTTCTGAAAGGCTAAGGATGCTGCTGGTAAGACAAAACAGCAGCTTGAAGAATGGGAAATATTTTCACCAATGCCACATCTGACAGAGGGCTAGCATCCAAAATATATAAGGAACTCAAGAAACTAGACATCAACAAACCAAATAGTTCAATTAAAACATAGGGTGCAGATCTGAACAGAGAATTCACAACAGAGAAATCTCAAATGGCTGAGAAATACTTACACGTTCGACATTCTTAGTCACCAGGGAAATGCAAAGCAAAACTATGTTGAGATATCTCTTTTTCTTTGCATATGGATATGTGTTGTTCTACCATCAATTGTTGAAAAAAAAAGTTGCGGTGTTCTACTTTGTTTCTTTGTCAAAAGTCAGTTGAGCAATTGCATGTGAGTCAATTTCTGTGTTATGTGTCCTGCTGCATTCATCTTTTTGTCTGTTCTTTTACCCATCCCATGCTCTCTTGATTGCTGTAGCTTCATAGTAAGCCCTGTAACCAGGAAGTACCTTCTCTCCAATAATACATTGACTATTCCATTTTACATCTCCATATAGATTTCAGAATTATTTTGTTGATATCCACTAAAAAATTGATGCTATATTGATTGAAATGGTGTCTTATTAGTAGCTCATACTAGGAAGAATTAGTATGCAAGTAAAATTGAGTGTTACTTTTCATAACATGGAAACTATCTTTATTTTTGGGATCCTTTTTGTGTATGTGGCATTCGTGTCTATGAGTGTTCACAAGTGTGTGGGCATACATGTAAATACAGATATACATGCAATTGTATGTTCTTATGCATGAGCATGTTTGTGGCAGTCGAGATTGTCACTTGGTATCTTTTTTTTCCCCACCTTATATTTTGAGGAAGATTCTTGGTTGAATTCAGATCCCCTTGATTTTACTAGTCTGACTCATCATCGTGTTCCAAACAGAGTCCCTCCTAAGTGCTGGGATTATAGGTCAGCTTCCATACCTGCCTACTGCTTATGTGAGGGTTGGAGACCTGAATGCAGACCTCATGCTTTGATGCCACGCACTTTAACTACTGGGATATCCCCCAGCCCTTTTTTTTGTATAGTTTGTATGAATTTTGTATATTTTATCATTAATATCTCATGCACATTTCAATATTTGCATTTGCATTTTTCATTTTTGTGAGTAGTAACATTGTGGTTTAAATGTCAAATTTCATGTGTGTATTGTTCATTTACAGAAGTATAATTGACTAGTATTAATTTTATTTCCCTTACTTTTCAATTAATATGTCATTTCCCCCCTTTTTTGTCTTATTGGATTAGTAGGGATTTCTATTATGATGTTATATAAAAGCAGTGAGAGAGGAGACATATGTATATATGTGTGTGTGTGTGTGTGTGTGTGTGTGTGTGTACAAATACAGTCATTCACTACTAGGTATGGTATTTCTTTTAAGGCTTCTCATTTTTAAACTGAAGACATGTATATATTCTTTTCTTTTTCTTCCATCCCTAAGACAGGGTTTCTCTGTGTAGCCCTAGCTGTCCTGGAACTCTTTCTGTAGACCTTGCTGATGTATATAATCTTAGTTTGCTGATTTTGTGTTATATTTTGTCAAACACATTTTCTAGATTCATTAATGTGACTGCAATTTTCCCTCTTTAATATGTTGTTTGGCTTTCAAATGTTGAATCAGCTTTGTAATCTTGGCATAATTCTACTTAGCCCCATGTATAATGTTTTATTCTACATTGCTAGTTTCAATTTCCTAATATTGCTTAGGATTATGCATTTATATTCATGAGAGACATTTATCTATAGTTTTCTTATAATGTCTTAAGCTTTGTTGTTAGGGTGATGGCGGTCTCATGACATGCCAGAAGTATACTCTCTGCTTATATCATTTGGAAGTTGTAAAGAATTGGAGCTGTTCCTTACTTGAATGTCTGAGAAAATTCACTGCTGAACTCATTTAGGAATGCTGTATTCTCATTTTAAAGATTATTACTCACTAATTTTAATTAATAGATATATTCTTATTTTGAGTTCCTGTTTCTTCTTATATGAGTTTTACAATTTTCTTTCAGAAAATTTTCTCATTTCATTAAAGTTATCAAATTTATTGCTATAGAGTTATTCATAGCATTCTTTAGGTATATTTAAACTATTTATAAGATTTTTAGTTTTGTGATGTTGTTATCTAACGTGTGTCCTCTCCCTCCCTTCTCCTCTCTACCTCTTCTCCCTTTTCTTTCTTTTCTTCTCCTTCCACTCATAGTTTTTATTCACTGGATTAGAGATTTATTCTATTGATCTTTTGAAAAACCAACTGTTTGGTTTTATTAATTTTATTGAATTCTTGTTTTCAAGTACATTGCTTTCCATTCTCATTTAAAAAATTATTTCCTATTTGTGATTTAATTTTTCTAGGTGAGGTGACAATTTAGAAAAACTGACTTTAGAATCTTTAATTTGCTTTAGGTTACCCATTTTCCTCTAAACACTGTCTTCATTACACCCCACAAATGGTGTTAGGTTGTCTTTCCATTTTCTTATAGTTTAAAATAGGCTTAATGTCTCCTTCAAATTCTCCTCTGACATAGTTGATATTTACAAGCATGTTATTCAATTTCCCAGATTTGAGACATGTTCTAGGTACTGCTTGCTGGTTTCACCCTGTTGTCATCCCCATTGCTTCATTTATGCGACTTTTGGCAAACATGGGTATTCTAATGATGATTTTATTTTATATTTATATTTTGATGACTAATAATGAATTTGTGGTTTACCTACTTTGATCTTCCATTTCAGTGAAGAATAAGAAATCATACAAAGATCTTTAAATATCGAAGGGTTAGACATTCTGCTGGTTTCTGAAGGAATTAAAGGCAAACCGATGCTTGCCCAAGGTTGAGAGCCTTTCTAACTGAACATCTTCTATTTTTAATTCCTGCCTAACTCCTATTCAGTTTCTATGTAAGTGCTATTCTGTTGAGGCACTGCAGTTATGTTTCCTTAGATTATGCATTTCTTGCTAATAATGGGAGTAAAGGGTCAGAAGGAAATCTCTCACAGATAAGGTGGGGTTTCTTGTATTCACATCTCTGATGAGGCCCATCCCATGCATAATCTTATTCCTCATATGCAAGGAATGTTTCAGTTTGATTGGCCAGATCTGCCATTCCCTTCATGCGTGTTTAGTGATTGGCTCCCTTGGTGCTTAGATGGGACTTCTCACTGAGCATTGCAAGTATTGAGTAGAAGATGATCATAATACCGTCTCTGAATGCAAAAACTCCCAAATTTTAGTTTGAGAGAAAAATGACTTTTAAACCATCAATCTTTGTGATGAAAGAGGGGTCAGAGTGAAGCTCAAAGGGTAGAAAAGGCTTGAAGGTTAAATCCAGCCTCAGGTTCCAAACTGAAATGTAGTGACTATGGTCTGAGATTTTAGATTCTATTCCTTGTGTGTACTGGTTGGGTAATACACAGATTTAATGATAGACATTCTTCTTATATTTGAAATTGAACAATGTTTCAGGCCTGCATTATTTTGCATGAGTTTTCCACTGAGACAAAGCGGTCTGTCTGCCGAGGGATTTAGCTCCAAGAGAATAGGAAATAGCAAGTAATGAGGCTCCTTTATTTGATTTTTCTGCTTACGTAAGAAGACACTTTTGTCTGTTCTGATAGTCATTCATGACGAATGTTTCCTGTCTTTGAGCTTTGGGGCATGATTTTAAACTAAAGGCGAAGGAAGGCTGAAATACATTGCTATGTGCTTACTGTGTGTGAAAAATTGTACCTTAGCCATGTGGATGCTTGTGTAGGAGTTGTTCTCATCTTTCTGTGCTGTGCACATCCCCATGCTTGAGAAATTCTGTTTCTGTGGATCGTGTGAGGAACTACCTGCCTTGTTTGAATTGCTTCCCCTAATTGCATGATGTCACTTCTTGTATATAACGCTCATCTATTCACAGGGCTACTTTCATCTCTGTCATTGATATGGTCTAAAAAGTTTGAAGCTGGGTGTGGTGGTCCATAACTTTAAACTTAGCTCTCCTGGGAGGCAGAGGTAGAGGTGGAGGCAGAGGCAGCAGATAGATCTGTGAGTTTGAGGCAAGCTTGGTCTACACGCCTGACTTCTCCTCCCTTTTACTCTCTTCCTCCTCTTGCTCACCTCCATGTTTCTTCTCTCTCATTCTCTTTCTCTCTCCTGATACCTTTTCCTTCCTTCTAGCATCTTTCTATGTAACTCAGGCTAGCTTTGAACTGACTACATATTCCAGGCTAGTTCAAATTCACTGTGCATCATATCTTGACCTGGATTTAATGATCCTCCTTTCTTGAGCTTCTGAGTACTGGGAATACAGTTATGTACCCTCATGCCTGGCCCATGACAGTATTTTCACTGTGCTTGTGTTTAGATCAATGTGCCAATTAAAAATTAGCTCTCTTCAGATACTCTTCTCATTGCACAAGGAATTTTATTAAGTTTGAATGGCCTTCCTCAAATGCGTTTGAGATTTTATAGCTGTCATAATTGTTCTAGCTGCTTAAAATAGTATTTTTATTAATTCTTTGAGAATTGCATATACTTTATTTAATCATATTTGCCACTTACTCCTCACTTACTCCTCCCCCTAACTCCTCTGAGATCAACCCCTCGCCTCCCTACCACCTCTTTCTAAAATTAATTTTTATTTTAGCAATTCAAGGAATCTAATTGTATTATTCATATAATCACAACTGTGTGGTCATCCAAGGTAGTGTGGTCAATCTACTAGGAGTCTTTAAGGAACCAATTCTCCTTTCCTCAGAAATCATTTACTGTCAATAGCTCCTCATTAGGGATGGGGCTTGTGAGTTCCTCCCCATTCCATTGCCCTAGACACTTTTAATGAAGAGGTGTAGCTATCAGGAACCTGGCAGCATTGCTTTCTTATAATTAGAAATTCTTAACTAAACATTACATCAAATGTATCTTTTTGAATCTTAGCATCTATTGTACTTTGTGTTCAGTTCTAAAATCTAAAAATTAAAGTTAATATCAATATATCTAGTTAATGACAATGTTGTCTATATTAGCAAAAAGTGATTATTTTTATGGCTTATACAATTTCCATGTCAGCATCGGTAAATTTATATCTCTAACACTGATCACTATCTTTATCACGTTTCTGGTATATAGAGTGAATGCTAGCTATTTAAACTGACTTCAGAGATAAGGCGGTACATTTAGAAACACAGAAGTACTGCCCAAAGATTTATTTTTTCCTATAAAAATCATCCTTTAAGTACAAAAAGAAAGGTTTTTCCTTCATTTCATTCACCAATTTACTCCCAACTATGCTTGAGTTCCTTTTTCTAAGTGATAGGGATATAGCAGTGTGTGAGCCTGCAAAGCCTCCTGTCTTCATGGAACTAGTTAAGAAAAATTGTATCAGACATTGTTAATAACCACAAAGAATTCTATATTCAGGACTATTGGAGAGAGAATGTTGCAATGGAGGTAAGAGAATGGACTCATTTCTCTGAGATAAATCCTGGAGAGGTTGATCAATGGGATTTGGCCACCTGTATTTGCTCAATGATGCTTACTAAAGTTGCATCAATTACTGTCTGAACACATTATTGTCTTATCTTAACATTGATATATTTTAAATTATAACCAATACAAATGCATGAACATATACTGTCAAAATCATTAGAAAGGGGTCAATTTGAGAGAAGTGCTTCAGGAAACAAGGCTTCTCATTCCGAAGCTCTAGCTGTTTTGGGATTTGCAGATCTTCACCTGACTGTTCTGTTATTAATCTGGCTCGCTCAGTGTTGCCCTCAAGTTTTACTCTCTTCCCACCCCTCCCCCACCTTTTTTAAGTCTGATGATCAATCCTACATCCCAACCTGACTGGAGCACAAAACTTGGAGGTTAAGTCCCCCAGCTTCTCTCTCTCTCTCTCTCTCTCTCTCTCTCTCTCTCTCTCTCTCTCTCTCTCTCTCTCCCTCCCTCTCCCCCTCTCTCTTTTTCCCTCCCTCTCCCTCCCCCACTCTCTCTCTCTTCTCTCTCTCTCTCTCTCTCTCTCTCTCTCTCTCTCTCTCTCTTTTGTATTAGTGCATTTGGTAGAGGAAATGACATTCCCCTGTGTGGGTGGGTCTCTTTTAGTATGTTAAGAATCCAAATGGAAACCCATTGCCATTGTTCTTGAGTTCTCAGTAGTCCTCATTGTCCACTATGTTCAGAGAGTCAGGTTTTATCCTAGGCTTTTTCAGACCCAGGCCAGCTGGCCTTGGTGAGTTCCCAATAGAACATCCCCATTGTCTCAGTGTGTGGCTGCATCCCTTGCGGTCCTGAGTTCCTTGCTCATGCTCTCTCTCCTTCTGCTCCTGATTTCTGATCCTACTGCACTTACTGGCTTTGGGGGAGCCTAGGCAGTTTGGATGTTCACATTACTGGACCTGGATGGAGGTGGGTGGTCCTTGGACTTCCCACAGGTCAGGGAACCCTGATTGCTCTTCGGGCTGAGGAGGGAGGGGGACTTGATTGGGGGAGGGAGAGGGAAATGGGAGGCGGTGGCGGGGAAGAGACGGAAATCTTTAATAAAAAAAAAGAATCCAAATGGAACAAAGGTGGAGGAATTCCTCTTCTCCTCTTCCTCCTCTTCTTTTTTTCTCTTTTTTGTCTTGATCACATTATCAGGTATTTCATCTCATTTTGTCTTGCTCAGAGACTAGGATAATAAGACAGTTCTTATTCTTAGTCTTCACATTTGGTTGGAATTATGCTATTGACTCTTCTGGCTGGGCCTTTAGTTTACAGATGGTAACATGAGGGACTGTAAAGCCCCTGTAATCATGTGTACTAATTTCCCAAATGTCTTTCTTGACAGATAGATATAAGTAGAGGTCTCTGTAGAGCTGTAGACATGTCTCTTGATGTATGTACTACCTTACACATCTGTAATTCTTCCTCTTTTTAGACTGTCTCCATTTTTTATTGAGCTCTACATTTTTCTCTGCTCCCCTCCCTGCCTCTCCCCTCCTCCCTTCAGCCCTCCCCCAAGGTCCCCATGCTTCCAATTTACTCAGGAAATCTTGGCTTTTTCTACTTCCCATGTAGATTAGATCTGTATAAGTCTCTCTTAGTGTCCACATTGTTGTCCAAATTCTCTGGGATTGTGGTTTGTAGGCTGGTTTTCTTTGCTTTATGTTTAAAAACCACCTATGAGTGAGTACATTTGATAATTGTCTTTCTGTGTCTGGGTTACCTCACTCAAAATAATGTTTTCAAGCTCCACCCATTTTTCCTGCAAAACTAAAGATGTTGTTATTTTTTTCTTCTGTGTAGTACTCCATTGTGTAATTGTAATTCTAGCTGTAGGTCTCCTATTAGCTCTGTTTCCCTGGAAAACTCAAGGTTATACCCTGTCCTAGCTTTCTTCTTCTTTGCTGTGGTAAAGCAGTGACCCAAAGAAACTTGGGATGAAAGGATTTGTTTGCATTACACTTTCTTGTCATAGTCCATCATCAAGGGGAGTCAGGGCAGGAACTCAAGTAGGAGCCAAGGCAGGGACCATAGTAGAAAACCATTTACTCATTTGCTGTCCATCACTTGCTCAGCTTGCTTTCTTTAGAATCCCAGGACCAACAGGAACGTCCCCTCCCCCACTGTAGTCTGGGCCATCTTACATCAATCAAGAAAATGCCTTATGGTCTTGCTTACAGGCCAGCCTGATGGAGGCAATTACTCATTTGGGGCTCACTCTTCCCTAGTAATTCCAGTTTGTGTCAAGTTGATAAAAACCAATAGGCACCTATACTTAACTTCTCTACTTTTTATTTGCTTACATAGCTAATTGCAATAGCTTTGGTCTTTTTCTGTTTCAAATTTCATTGCCTGTTACTTTTTTTCTGCCAGCATTTCTTGGACCAATTATCGGTGCTATGTAGCAAGAATCCCAACTTCCTTGATGAAGGGAATAGCTACGACAAGTCTCTAAAGTCTCTTTGGTTCAGACCTGGAAGATGAGTAGGAATTCATGAGGCAAAAGAAGCAGTTGGAAGGTTGGAGAAACAGTTTTAAACAGGATCTTGCAGTTCCCTCAGGGGAAAGAGAATACAGCATTTTTGAGTGAAGGAAGGAGTCCTTTATGAATAGAGAAGAGAGAGCAAGAGACAGATGCAGAGTGAGACTTGGGGAAGGTGGGCAAAGGCGGGCTGTGGTACAGAGTTTAGATTTGATCATAAAGCCTGAAAATCTATTGAAGAAGGATTTCAAGCATCCTCCAACTTTGTTGGAGAAAACATATAATATACATATAATGTTTGGAGAAAGCAAAGGTTTTAGTTAATGTACCTCACTGTAGCCTGCATATTTTTTTCACTTTTTTTTTTCTTCGAGACAAGGTTTCTCTGTGGTTTTGGAGCCTGTCCTGGAACTAGCTCTTGTAGACCAGGCTGGTCTCGAACTCACAGAGATCCGCCTGCCTCTGCCTCCCGAGTGCTGGGATTAAAGGTGTGCGCCACCACTGCCCGGCCTTTTCACTTTATTTTATTGAGAAAAGGAAAAAAAAAAACAAGTTTCTGCTTCCCAGCCTCCCATTTCCCTCCCCCTCCCCCCACTCCTCTTCCCCTCCCTCTCCAGTCCAAAGAGCACTCAGGGTTCCCTGCCCTGTGGTAAGTCCTAGGTCCTCCCCCCTCCATCCATATCTAGGAAGGTGAACATCCAAACTGGCTAGGCTCCCACAAAGCCAGCACATTAAGTAGGATCAAAACCCCTTGCCATTGTCCTTGGCTTCTCATCAGCCCTCATTGTTCGCCATGTTCAGAGAGTCCGGTTTTATCCCATGCTTTTTCAGTCACAGTCCAGCTGGCCTTGGTGAGCTCCCAATAGATCAGCCCCATTGTCTCAGTGGGTGGGTGCACCCCTCGTGGTCCCGACTCATATTTTGACCAGGCTTTGCATTTGTTGTTGACCTAGTGGATATTAAAGTCTCTTCTTAATGAGAAGCATGAAAAATGTTGGTAAATTATTGTTGCAAAATGGAACTATCCCCTTCTTTACCTGTTGTATGTATTTATGTATATATGTATCATCTATCTATCTATCTATCTATCTATCTATCTATCTATCTATCTATCTATCTATCTATCTACCTACCTATCTATGCAAGTCATTGTGATTCAGTAAGAATACAAACTGTCTAAAGCAAGTGTCATTTACAAGTCATTTAAATTCAGATCCCCTACTGAAGGATGCGGCTAATGCTTGGAGTAATTAGGATTATTTCCCTATGGAGCTCTTGGTAGCATGAGTCAGAGAAGTGAGTTCGGAATAGGAAGTAGGCAACAGAATTTGTTATCTGGGTTGGAGGTTCAGATAACAAACGTAGTTTGCAATTTTCCCTCAGTCTTTCAGTTGCACTCTCCGAAAAGGAACGGAAATGGACTATGGAGTTATTCATGTATAAAATCTATTTGTAATAAGAGCCCAATACTTATGAAACACAGCTTATTATTGTTTTGTGGTTTCTCTCCAGTTGCCCGATGTAGTTTACTTGTGAAAATTGAATATCTATTAATTATTTATTACAATATCAATGCTGGATGAGTCAGAAATTATTATGAGAGACATATACGTATTATTTTATTCCTTTCTTGGTGTACTAATTTTCCAATAAACATTTGAGTGCCTGCTGTGTGCCAAAATACTACAGGCTAACTTGTGGATTCAAGAATGAAAATAATATCATGGGCACGCACAACCACAAAGGCAAATATCAGGATGGAAATGTGTAGGCCCTTTTGAGGTTATGTAGTGAAATGACCTGCTCTAAATAGGGACGGAATGGTTCTCTGAGAAGATGATGACCGGGCTGAGCTCTAAAGTATCAATGGAGCCATGTAAGTTAAGGACAGGGACATGAAAGACTTGTGGAACATTCCGTCTATGATAAATGACAAATGCCCAGTCCTCATGTGAGGAAGCCCGGTCTATTCAGTGGATCAGTAGTAAAGTGGTTAGGGAACAGAACAGCAGTGGAGATTGAGGCTGGAGGGCTAAGCATGGGCTAGATAAAGGATGCAAAGTTTGGAGTAAGTCCAATCTGTGATGGTAAGCTGGCAGTGATTCTGACAATGAAACTGTTTTTATAATGTTCACAACAGGATACATGTACTCAAATAAATTCCTTGAAGCTTTAGAAACCCTTCTAGGTGGAGGAGAGCAGCTCATATCGTGGTGACAGTTGAGATGGAGAAGAATAGATGTCTGAGAGATCCTTAGGGGTCAGAACTAGTAAAATTTAAAGGTAGGTTAGGAGAAAGGGATGTTAAAAAAGATGATAAGGATACTCCTTGGTGATTTCTTAATTAGACCACATCTTTAAGACAGTGAAAGTGGAATAATATTATTTTTACTACGAGCTATATAAAGTGTTTACATGTCTATGGGAAAATAGAACGAAGAATAGTTAGTGCTAGCGTAGAGACAGTTTAAAATACAGGTAGTAAATGAAGTTACACATTATATAACATAGTTGCTTGGTAGTTGAGAAATACATTGAAAGTGACTAGTGAATTTGTACTAAAAACAACCTTCTCTAATGTATGGCTTCCCGAATAATACTTATTCAGCTATAAAGAACGCTAGTAGTTGGTGAGGATTCAGATTTTGCTAGCGTTTAAGAGGAGCAAGAAGTGCTAAGGATTTTCTAGTGTTGCCGTTATTAAAATCATGCTGCTGCATAATAAGAGAAATAGAGATTTCAGAGGGTTGAGAGAACGAGGGAAAATATCTGTTTCCTGGCTGGAATGGAACGGTTGCATTTTGTATAACTGTGTCACTGAACTTAACAGAAAAGAGCATGTAATCCAAGAGAAGAGTTTTTCAATCCAAGGTTATTGAGGCTGCAGCAGATATAATGTGTCTCATGTGTGCCTGTCCATGGGCATGGGTGTTGTGAATTGGGAAAGTCATTGCATATAAATTAGCAGACGACCCCTGATGCTAGTTTATTGAAAGAACTGTTTGCATTTAAAGTATTGATGAGATTTTAAACAAGATTAGATTTCCGAAATACTTTTAAGTTTTGTGTAGTCATAACTTCAAGTTCCCTGTTTTGGAGAACTGATTATTATAAATTCTTGCAAATTACGGTGACAGCATAATTTCTTCTGATGTAGTAGACAATTGATACCTAATAATTATATATTAAATATGTCTCAATTTGCAGGCCCATGTGTCTTACCGATTTGGTGATTTTGGTTTAAATCTATTGTATCAGATAGGTATTTTCTCTGCAATTTAAGTATTTTTTTAACTTGTAAGTGATTAGTCTGTGGTTTAAATAAGTAGTTCTAAACTGGGCTGTCTGAGCGTATGTCAGCAAGTTCACCTATATCTCACTAGCTAGCTACTGAACTGACTGCAGCTGAGGTGGTGGAACTCAGTGATGCAAAGGCTACTTTTGTCCTGCTTCTATGGCCTCTCATCCTTCCAAAGCTTAGCTGATTTTTCTCACACAGTAGCTGGGTTGGCTTCTAAGACCATGAGTAGAATTGTACAAGGGATTTGTGGTCAAGGTTTGGAACGGATACAATGGCATTGACATCACTTTCTGCTGGATACAATATGCCAGAAGACTGGCTCAGATTCGATGGCTCTGAAAGAAATCCTATCTGTTAATGGGAGGGTTGCAAATTGCTTTGCAGGGGAGAACTGATATAGGAAGAAAAATAATCCCAGGTGTTTTTTTAATGATCTGTCCCAGAATTCTGTGTTGCAAGATGGCAAGGTATAAGTGAAAAGCCACGCAACAGGGCACGGCATCTAAATTTCTGTTCTTTCATCCTCCTTTCATTTTCATGTAATATTTTTTTTTTGCTTTGTAAGTATGTTTATTCAAGGAATTTCATCATAGTAACAGAAAGCTGACTCACGCTGTGTGGGGTAGCGTGGAGGGCTAGATGCCAATAATCAGACTCCATTCATTACTCTCTCGTTTACTTGCTACATCCATTCATATGTCTGATATTTCGTGCTTTTAAAAGTCATTTTCTTTTATGTATATGGGTTTGCGCATCACTTGCATGAAGTGCCCATAGACCAGAAAGGGTCGGGGTTGGATTCCTAGGCGGAAGTGAAGAGTTGAGAGTTGCCTTGTTGTGCTGGGAATTGAACCCTAGTCCTTTGTAAGAGCAGCCAGTGCTCTTAACTGCGGAGGAGGACTCTGTCCATTTCTGCTCATACTTGTCTTCTCTCAGTCCCAGAACATGTCCAGTGTTTCCTCACCTCAGACTGCCCACCACACTGTTCCTCTGTCTGGAACATTCTTCCCTGCTCCTCTCCAATGCGGCTGGTTGGCTGGTTTGCAAC
Source organism: Microtus ochrogaster (assembly GCF_000317375.1). Lineage (NCBI taxonomy): Eukaryota > Metazoa > Chordata > Mammalia > Rodentia > Cricetidae > Microtus > Microtus ochrogaster. Next base: position 13,096,686 of record NC_022009.1, on the reverse strand, counting down.
GTTCAAGCTCCCTCACCACAGCCGCATCTGCCCCCTCCCTCCTTCCTGGGAACTTGTGTCCATGTGGTCTGCTTTTGTGACAGTCTAGCTTCCCTTTGGAGACAGGCCCCGGCTCTGTATGGCTGAGTCCCAGAGTCAATGAATGACTCTTAACATCGAATCTTTTGCAAACAGGCTGTGAAATTTTAGCTTGGGTTTCCATGGGTAGGGCCACCAAGCCGAGCTGTGTACCTACACAAGAATGACGTCTTCCCTTAGCAGTCCTGAGGGACCACTGGGAGGAAGGATATTTGCACCCACAGTGGCCAAAGGACATGGAGGAGTTGAAGCTAAAATTTCATGTAATATTTTTATTATTATTAATTATTATTCACAGGAAAGTCTTTTGATTATTCTTCTTATAATAGAAGAATACACAACAAGGAAAGGAAGGAAGAAAGGAAGAAAGAATATTGGCTGAATTACTTCCCTACTAATGTTACAACGATCAGCTGAATGAATCCATGCGTGTTTTAGATATTTTTATCACTGAAAGAACTTGTTCTCAGAAGTTGTTAATGTGGAAATCCAGAAAACAAGGAAGGAGTTAATGGCATGGGGATTTCTCTTGCTCTAGGGTGTTCCTTGCTCTACTATGGCCTTGGGGAGGTGGGTTTATCAAGAAAGGAAACTGGAAGATAGGAAGGTGGATGAGAGGAATCAGAGTTCCCCATTAAACCACTGTGTTCTATTATGCATTTGCTGTGTTTGATTATTTTTTCCACCAGAAGAGCCTCAGGGATTTGGGCTGTGAGATCTCACAGGTTATAATAAGGTGGAAAGCTATGGGTGTACAGAAGAACTGCCAAGTTTGGAGTAAAATAAAGCAGAGACGCATGAACAGGCGACACTGGCGGAAAGTAGAGAATCAAGAAATTGTTATTAAGTGTATGTATAGACTAGGAGAGAAGTTTTTGAAGATAAGTCAGTAAAAGGATCCAGTATTATCAGAGGAGGAAAATTAAAGTTAGCAGCGAATAAATCCAATTTGTGGCCCATTGTAAAGGCCATAGGAATGAACCATAAGATTAGAAAATGCTTTGCTTTAGATACAGAGTTTGACTAGTCCTGCTGTCTAGTAATAGGGTGAGTGAGGAATCATTCATCTGAACCCATGCCTGCTGATACGTTAGGATCACAGGCAAGACCATGGGGTGTGTCTTCCAATGTACTTTAGGAAAAGCACATCATGGAACTTCACAAAGCAAACCCACTCCATCACTACTCCTCCCCCAACAATGAAAGCTAATATCCTCACTTCTAACCACGTAGAGTAATTTAGCTTCTTTTTGAACTTCACATAAGTGGAATCATATAGTACATACCCTTTGGTGTCTTATTGATTTTGTTTACTATGGTATTCTTATACGTATTTGTGTTACTAGGTATAATTTTAGTTTATTTTTAGATAGTACTCTACTGATTGAAGATAGTATACCATATCCATTCTTCTGGGATGGACATTTGGCTTTAGGTTATTCTGAGTTTTTATTCGTAATGATTGCATGAGATTCATTTTGATACGAAATAAGGAAGAATTTCTAAACAAAACCAACTTAGTTATTTGTCTATTACTTTGGATAACAGTTTCTGATTGAATAAAACAATGAATGATTTGAACACTGAATGCAAGTTCAAAGGTGAAGTTTGGCATTGCCTTTGGTAGCATGAAGTCTAGTGCACTATCGGCTACACACAGAAATAGTGGAAAGTGACATGTAGTGCAGACAAAGGTGGACATGTGGTCATTAAAGCCCAGAAAAAGAGTGCATTTAATCCTAGGTGCCTGACAAGGCCTGAGAGGATGTGTTAAGTGCTGGTGTTTAGCAAGTTTCAGATTGTTGAGACTGTGTGGGCTATGTGGACAGGAAGACTGCAAAGCAAGCATTTGTTGTGAATGTGTTAAGAGAAGGTGTTAAGAATCTGGACAGCTGGGCCTGGATGGTGCTTGCACTGTTTGCTTGCTGTGACCTTGAAGCCTCTCTGCCATCCTGTGAGCAATGAAGGTCAGAATCCCACTGGCATAAAATGAAATGGCTTGCTACATGTCCCAGGACTACGTGCCTCCACAGACCTACAGACCTTTGCTGTTACTGAGCCCTGCCAGGGGGGCTTAGGTATGCCATCTTTTAGGCATGCCCTGTAGAGATTTCTCCTCAAATAAGCCAGCTTTCAAGGAGTCTGACACCGGATTGCTCATGTTTATTCTTAGATAAACTATGTGAACTTTGTGAAATGACTGAACTTTTCTGGACCATGTTTTCATGATACTTATCACATAGAACTGTTTGGAAAATAAGTTATTTCATGTATTAAAAACACCGAGAACAGTACCAAATGCATGATATTCATTGTCACCTAGCCTATCTTTTTGAAGCAGCAGTAAATGGTCCAGGTTTTTGCTTGGCTGACTGCCTGAGGTGCATGACACATGGCTGTGGATGTCTTTGGTACATCCCTCCGTTCATATCATTCCAACCATGAACCAGACTGTTTGTCTTAGGCTTGTACAGAATGAACTTACCCTTGCTCATGGCCTGTGTATTGGAACATAGCTGTAATCTGCTCAGTCTCTGTTTCTTTAGTTCCTTCCCCATTTCTCAAAGTCCATGGGTTTTAGTTATTTTTCTGCAATCCTCTGGTGAGGACTATATATATATATTATATATATATAATATTTATATAGATTATATATTTAAGGGGCACAGTATATAGAACATGTGGCTTGGTCAGTGCAGAGATAGTGAGAATATTTTTCCATATTTATTTGAGCTCTTTTCTTATCATGCAAAGTTCCACTGACAGCTTCTTCTTCACATTATGCTGTCAAGTCAATTTGTTAGCTATAACTAAAGGACTCTGAATCCATTCCTACGTTTGCTTATTCTAAAATTTACTCCGTTTATTGACTGAACTGACTGCTTAAAGGAATTTCAACTGGCAGGATGGTAATTGACGATAGAGAAACTCTTCAAGGAGTTTACAGTTTCCTGGCATGTCAGGCACAGAGAGATTTGTAATAAAGTGTGATTGTGACAATTGTTTTACTGGAGATGTGCAAAGAGTGTATGATATCACAAAGCTAAACACCCAGTTCTCAAGGGGAAGAGAAAGTGAGATCATGACAATGAGGATAGTGGAGGGGAGAATATTTGCCATGTCATAAGATCCTCGCCACCAAGAAAATGGAAGGGAAGGATTATCTAAGCAGAGGGAATGAACCAGTTGCAACATGGCACGGAGCAGCCTGGGATTCTGGCCACCATGTCAAGTAGATCCTGCAATCGCCTGGCCATCATACAGAGGAGTTGCTGGGGTGAATGAGGACCAGGCCACCAAGGATTCACATGTTATAGTGGGGAAGTAATAGTTAATCCCATGAATAACAAGTTAGTAGAAAATGGTTTTAGGTCAGAAAGGGACGTGATTAGACAGCTGTATCTTTTAAAGACTTATGCTGGTAGCTTGTACAGTGTGATTTGGGACCTATAGGAAGGGAGGGGTCACACGAGTGCAGCAAATACAGCAGTATCAGCAATGAGCAGTACAAATCAAAACCTGAATCCATGACTGAGGTGTGGCTATAGGAGAAAGCAAGAAAGGAATATTATGATAGACTTGTTGTGTCGGTAAATGCCGCTCTCTTAAACACTTTGAGCAATGAATAGCCTGAAGCTTGTAAAACTGATCTATCAGAAAGAGGAAAGAATTGAAACTCAGAGACCAGGTAGGTGACATTGATGTATATTGCAGGACAAGGGGTAAGGGACTGAGTTGGGAGAATGAAGCATCCCTGTCCCTTTCAGACCTTTGGAACCCATTGGGGCATCCACATGGAAATTTATAGTAGGCATTTGCCTCTTGTTTAAAAACTCAAGAGTGATTTCTGTTGAGTATTCGGAGAAGTCTTGGGAGGTCATCCAATCCTATGAGTAAGACCAATGAGACCCTAAAAGGGCTAGGGGTACTATGATGAGAACCCCAGCTCAGAAAAAATCATGGAGAAGGGTAATCTCCACGTGAAAGATGATTTTTGCAAAGTATGTCAGTTGGGGAGTTGGTTAAAAGCAAGTTAAAAAGACAAAAAGGTTGTTAATAGAACCCAAGGCCAAACCTATGTTTGTGAAGCATCATGTATCTTCTAAGTGAAGTTGGACCAGGCTGTGGGAAACATGCTTTTGAGTAAGTGGCCCTGACAGGAGTTGTGGTTCAGGCTGGCCTGATTCCTTTTGGATCAAGTCTCTCTCTCTTTGGAAGTCCAATCTAGTGAATTCTAATCTGTACATTCTGGCAGGAGATGGTGGCAATGTATTAGTTCAAATGGGGCAAAAATATCTCCTTTTATTTCCTTTTGTTTTTAATGGAGAAGAATTCAAGCAGAAATGATTTTTTTCTGTGCAGCATTTAAAAGAGAAGCCCCGCCCTTTCTTCACAAATTCAAACTCCCTGAAAAGACAGCATACTCAACAGCATTTAAAACTTAAAAAATTGAACTTTGAGTTTTCTTGTATTTCAGTTATGAGTTCCTTCAAACAGAGGCCTGGAGTATTTATCTTAATGTCCCCAGTGCTCACCCAGAGCCTGGCAAAAAGATAGGCTCCATAAGCCCTTATTTTCTTTCCTGTTTACAATTATACATCTCTGTATTTGAGCATTCCTGAGCTGTCTTGAACCTTCTTAGTTTATAACATCGATGTCTCTGTACTGTGCCTGTTTTTCTTCTTAATATTCCTTCCTTTCCTCCCTCCCTCCCTCCCTCCCTCCCTCCC
>NC_022009.1:13063403-13091778 GCF_000317375.1 Microtus ochrogaster | reverse complement strand
CTCCCTCTTTCTTTCTTTCTTTCTTTCTTTCTTTCTTTCTTTCTTTCTTTCTTTCTTTCTTTCTTTCTTTCTTTCTTTCTTCCTTTTTTCTTGTGTTTATATGTCCATGTTTGTGTATATATCGAGGAACTGCTCCTCCTCAAACACTCTCTACCTTATTTTTGTTTTATTTTATATTTTGTGATAGGGTCTCCCACCGGAAACTGGATCCACCTGTTTCTGCCTCCCCAGTGCTGTGATTCGCCACACCTCACCTCTTCTAGATGGTTTCTAAGGGTTGAACTCAGGTTCTCCACACTGAAGCAGCAAGCACTTTACAGACTGAGTTGTGCCCTCAGCCCTAATTCAGTTCTCTTAACTACCAAAAGTTCAGTATCTTATTTTCACTCCAAATGTTCAAGTGAAATGGGAGTTTATTTCAAGGCTGTTTATATGTCACAGCATCTGAGAGCTGGCGAGGGAAATTGAGGCCAGCCTAAAGAGAGCCAGGTGGAGACGAAGCTGCCAGAATGACCCGCTACTTCTCACGTCTTCAGGATCTGTTGCTTCTGCATCTTGTGTTCTGGTTTCCCTTTCTCTTCAGAATTTTCATGGTAAAAAAAAAAAAGTATAATAGAGCAGATGCAATCCCCCCCCCTTAAATGTCACGAGCTTCACCATTCTGGGATTAGAGTCTTGTTATTGTCATCTCTGTTCCGCCTCATCAGTCCCTCTGTTGATCAGAGTAAATGGTGGTGGCCACTCTCTCTACCATCTGGGAAACAGAAGTCATGGTAAAGAGGTCATGGCCATTACTTGATTTTCAGGTGAGAGCCTCTCAGACCATTGCTTTAATTTTCCTTTGTTTTACAATCTGTACCAGGATGCATTTTCCCTGCCTCTTCACCCCATCCCCAGCTAGCCTATCATATGCTTCCCGAAAAAGTGACTATGGGATTTTCCTTGATTTTGATAAATTTCTCAACATGTTGTGAATGTCTTGCTGCTCTACCTCTGGATATTTTCTCTATGACTATTACTAGAGGGTGAAGGAAGTTTGGAGTCTGTGTACCAACCCTAGGTTTACCTGTTCATCCAGGCTGGGACAGGACATAGTGGAAATAATGATGATCTTTGCTTCTTGTGCCTAAATGCACAGAAGTGTTTATTGTTTTCTTGCTGGGGAGACCGGGTTTCCTTATTCAGAAGGTGCAGCTTTACCACCTAGACAGTAAGGAATAAATGGAAACTTTTGTAGCAAGAGAAAGAGCTTGGATTGACCACCTCTTTATCTACCCTGTGCAGCGAGCATTGGAAAATTGTACTTCTCTTAGATTGAGCAGTTCCTAGCTAATGGAAACTTATTTTAGTGAGTAAATTTTGAAAATATTTTATTCCTGGGTAGGATGGAATTTGCATTTTAAAGAAAAATATTTACCATTTCAGGTTTTTTCTTGCTTACTTATGATTGGAGTTTTCTTATGTGTATGTTTTTTTATATAATTGGATAGCCAAATTCATAAAAGTAGCTTATTATATTGTTTCCTAATGTCATCTTTTTATATTATTATTTGTGCAGGGGATCAGCAGTCTCTTCAGTTCTTTAAAGGTGGTGCGGCTCTTACGCCTGGGCCGTGTTGCTAGGAAACTGGACCACTACTTGGAGTATGGAGCTGCGGTCCTCGTGCTCTTGGTGTGTGTGTTTGGATTGGTTGCCCACTGGCTGGCCTGCATCTGGTACAGCATTGGAGACTACGAGGTCATTGATGAAGTCACCAACACCATTCAGATAGACAGCTGGCTCTACCAGTTGGCCTTGAGCATTGGGACTCCATATCGCTACAATACCAGTGCAGGGATCTGGGAAGGAGGACCCAGCAAGGACTCTCTGTATGTATCCTCCCTCTACTTCACCATGACGAGCCTTACAACCATAGGATTTGGAAACATAGCTCCAACCACAGATGTGGAGAAGATGTTCTCGGTAGCCATGATGATGGTTGGCTGTAAGTACCTCTTTTCTTTCTGTTAAAAATAGTTTCAGTCTGTGAATCTTCTTTTTTTTTTTTTCTGGTTCCAAATTCTGATGGGATTGAAATGATCTACTTTTTCTTAAAGGTTTTAATTGAAACCATTTGCAATTGGTTTACTTTTGGTTCAGCCCTAGGAAATAAAAATGCCAGGAATGTCTTTCATTCTTTAGAATGCATTAGCACATGAAAAAACAGTGTGGGGAGGATGATAGAAAACTCAGGCTGGAAAGTCTGTGATTTGATTCCATGCATGGTGTTGTACCTGGCAGCTCTGGGGAAGGAACTAGCTCGGGTATCTAGACAGGAGGAGTCTGGCACATTCTGTAGGTTTTGTTGGCAGTCAGATTTCTAAAAAAGCAGATGGGATATGATGTAAGACCATAAGTTAGGAAATATTTTAGTCAATAACTGAATTTCTGAATTAAAGTGGACTTCAGGATATAGCGTGATGCATTCTTTTTAATCATGAAGACTGATGCAATGAAATTTGTAAATGTCTTTTGAGAAACACTGTAGTCAGAGAATGAAAGGACTGGTGAACTGGAGACCTTTAGCACTGACAAGGGTCCAAGAATCAGTATGCATGCCTGACAATGGTGGCTTGGTGATGTTCTTGAAAGCAGAACGCCATTTCAAAGAGCTAAGGACCATGTGCTCTGCCCCCACATTCTGACTGAATGGCATCAGAGTTCCAGACATGAAAGTGGTGCAAACCTTAGATGCTGTTTCAAAATGTCTCAAAGGAAATTTGTCAGGCATTTCCACCTTCAAACTGGCCCACGTGACTCATTCAAGCCTAGTTCATTCACCTAGAGTAACTTTTAAGAATGCTGTGTTGAAGATGAGACCACTATTAACACACATGATAGCCATTGATGTCATTATCATTGATGTTTCTTTTTTCTTTTTTTCTCCCTTGTGGCTCCAAATTACAGAGCTTTAGATATGAGCATTCACGAGAAAGATTTGGAAGTTGAGGGTCATTGGTTGGCCAAACTTCTGCCCACTGTGAAGATTTCCCTTTGTCAGGGTCTTTCGGGGTTATCCTAGAAAGGGGTTGTAATGCCACAGCTGCCCACTTCTGAGTGGTGCCTACAGTAAAATAGGCCCTAGTCTCCTCCTCAATCAATCCACCACAGGGAACCCCTCATGAGGTGTTTGGTGTATGCTTGGCAGCAGACAGCATTGAAATGGGAGTAGAAACCATAAGCATTTGGCCAACTTCTCCATGTAACTTGCTTGTGCTCTGAGAACCTGCTCAGGTCCAATCATGTATGTACCACTTCCATCTGATAAGAGACTGCTGCTGTGCACATGCTACTCTAGGGATTGATGGGTCAGGTAACACCCAGCTCATGAAGAGCATCCATCCAAGGTCTCATAGTAGCTTGGTGACCCATTGTCAAACATCCTGTTTCTACTAAGGCCCAAGAGCTGTCTCTCAAAGGGAGAATAGTTATCTGCAGATGGTGGTAGAACCTTGCTCTAAAGGCTCTAAACAGCATCCCTACTTGACACTGATACCTCAAGAACCATTGTGGGTCTATTGGATTATATGGTCCAAGTGGTAGAGCGGCCTGCACAGCAGCCTGGACCTGTTGAAGAACCTTCTGTTCCAGGACCCACTCAAAACTAGAAGCTTTCTGAGTTACTTGGCATATGGGCCAAAGTAACACACCCAAGGGAGGAATTCATTATCTTCAGAATCCAAATAGGCCTACTAAATGTACTACTCTCTTAGTGGTAGAAGGGGCCAGGTATGATAACTTATCCTTCCTTGGAAGAAATGTCTCCGAAGGCCCCACATACTGGATTGCTAAATATCTCAATGAGGTAGAAGGCCCTTGCAGTTTGATTGGATTTACTTCCTATCCTCTGATGTATGTGTACATTGCTAATGAGTTCAAAGCAGTTGCCATCTCCTTCTCACTTGGTCCAATCAGCATAATGTTGTCAATATAGTGAACCAATGTAGTATTTTGTGAAAGAAACAGATGATCAAAATCTCTTTAAACTAAGTTATGACACAGGGCTAGAGAGTTAATATAGCCCTGAGGTAAAAACATAACAGTTTCATGCTGGCCTTGCCAACTGAAACAAATTGCTTCTGGTTGTCTTTATGGACAGGAACTCAGAAAATGTCATTTGCTAGATCGATAGCTGCTTACCATGTACCAGGAGATGTGTTTAGGTGCTCAACTATGGACACCAAACCTAGTACAGCAGCTGCAATTGGAGTCACTACTTGATTGAGTTTTCAATAGGCAGTGGTCATTCACCATGTTCTACCTCTTGTAAACAGAGACCGCACTTTTGTTTCCTGGCTGCCCAGACCCAAATTATCACACAGAAACTATATTAATTACAACATTTTTTTTTGGCTGATGGTTCAGGCATATTCCTAGGTAGCTCTTATCTTAAATGAACCCATTTCTACGAATCTGTATAGTTCCATGAGGCTGTGATTTACCGGTAAGGATCCTGTGTCTTTTGCCTTCAGCAGCTACATGGCTGTAGTCTACCTGACTCCTTCTTCTATCTCCCTGCATTCAGTTTAGTTTTACCACCTACCTATAGTCTTCCCTGACATAGACCAAAGCGGTTTCTTTATTAAAAATGGTAATAGCATATATTCATAGCATACGGAGAAGAATACCACATCAACCTGTCTTCTGCATTGACCAGTTAGGAGAGATAAATGAATATGTGGTGGCATGTATTAAGTCCTTAATGGTGGCACTAATTCCTGCAATTCCTCCAGGAATGCAACACTGGTTTTGATTCAGTTCATTCTTCTCTTTGGCAGAGGCAACTCTGAAGGGTCAGTGTAGTCTAGTCTTTTTAACCATAATATCCCTCTCTCTACATGACAGGGAAGCAATGTGAGAATTCTGCCAACTTCTAATAGTACCTATCCCAATTATACATTCTGATGTGCAAGTATGTTTGTGATTTATCAACTTGGACTCCTTTTGACTAGTTCTAGTTTGAAGGTATTACAGATAAAGGTATTTGTACCTGTGCAAATAGATTTTTATATGGACATAAGTTCTTAATTCTCTGTAATAATGTTTAGAATTATCAGTATGTATATATTTAGATTTTAAAGAACTTGCCAAACTCTTCTTCAGGATGGGTAGCCTAGAAAATAGCACTTTATAACACAATCAAAGTAAAATAAAGCCAGTGTGGAAGTTGAAACACATTCTTATTTCCTTTGTTCCTCAAGTCCCGAGGCTGGGAAGCATCCTGGATGCCTGATTTCCTCAAATGTTATACCCACTTACAACAAAAACCTTTGATTTGACCTTCAAACTGCATTTAATTGCTTCTCTGTGCTTCCACAGCTTACCACCTAAGACCAAATCAATGTTGTTGATAGCACAGATCCTTGGTGTAGTCTCCTATATTTTCCTTTTATTGCTATTGCTGCCCTAGAAACTCTGTTTAGTGACCCCTTTAAAGTAAATATACAGCACCATTCTTCAGCACAGATGCCTCCAATGTACACAAACAAAACCTACATTACTTACTGCTTCCCCGTGCATGTAGATATTTATTTTATTTCCTTTTTATTTGTTCTTTGAGAATTTCAAACAATTGTTTTTGATGATATTCACATCTCCAATCCCTCCCAGGTCTGATGGCTATTCTTGGTTGTTGACTGCATCTGGAGCTACCTAAAACCCAAATGGCTGGGCACACCTGTGAGGTATCATTCTTAATTAAACAATTGCAGTGCCATACCTACTACTGTAGAAGCTTCCTAAAATAAATATGCAAATGTATATAAAAAGTGTTGACATGGAGTTACCCTAAGCTTGACAACAATGGCTCTGTTTGATACCTCAGACTAACAAATAAAAATCCCCAGGGATTTATTTTGATGCCAGGGATGGATTACTTTTTCAGGTGTTGTTGGCTAGTGGGGTGTTGTAATTGGAGCGGCGGGGCTGTGATATGAGTGGCGGGCTGCGTTCTTGGCACCCAGCCGCCCGCACGGCTAGCTTTATACCCGAAATAATTACACGGAAACTGTATTCTTTTAAACACTGCTTGGCCCATTAGTTCCAGCCTCTTATTGGCTAGCTCTTACATATTGATCTAACCCATTTCTAATAATCTGTGTAGCCCACAAGGTGGCTTACCAGGGAAGATCTTAACCTGCGTCTGTCTGGAGTGGGAGAACCATGGCGACTGACCTGATTCAGCTTCTTTCTCCCAGCATTCTGTTCTGTTTATTCCGCCTATCTAAATTCTGTCCTATCAGAGGCCAAGCAGTTTCTTTATTACTTAACCAATGAAACAACAGATAGAAAGATGACCCTCCTCCATCAGTGGGGTCCCGTAGATGCCCAAATAATACAGGCTATTGCCAATGCTATTGGTCATCCTTTGGAGCTGATAATAAGATCCTATTGTTGAAGACACAATGCATTTGAGTCACACAAAACATGGAGATATCAAGGTGGTACTGATAGGGAAGTATCATTCCTACTGACAAGCTTTCATAATGCTGGGAGGTGCTACCCATGTTACCAAAGGAGGAGAGTAATCATCAGTCTTACCCAACTGTGAACCCTGGGAGCTACAATAACATCTGACCTGGAAAGACATGCTCACTGGTGCAATGGTGGCATCAACATTCTGGGAGTGCTTCAATCTAATTGGATTTCAGTTCCATCTCACAAGAGAAAACCAATTCTTGACATTATTGTCAGGTCAAGAACCTGTGGCTGATAGGTCATCATAGCCTTAGGGGAGAACCTACTACTGTTACTATACTAAATGGGCATACTCTTAAACTAATTCTTAATGACTTATTATACTCACAGTTAATGCATCTTAGCCTCCATCAGAGAAGTTCCTGCTTTCAGTAGATATTAATTACCTATTCCGTGTTTACTGGTGAGATCATATCTTACCTTCCCCCTATGTTTTCTATTTCTTTTCTTCTTGCTCGTGTCTGTTTTCTCTTAGCTCATGCTAGATCTCTGGCTATCTTTGAGCATTTCAAGATAAATCCTCTACTTAAAGTACTCACCTCCTTACCTAGTGTTATGTGATATTATTGCTAGAAAGAGAGGAACAAACACCTACTCACCCAAGATAGAGAACGTTGGTAGCCCAAAGTATAGATACCATCAAAGTCTAACTTGACGAACCAATAAGTTTTATTGGGATTACTTATAGGACTATGGATGAGGGATTACTTAAAAGAGTAAACATAAATGACTCAAAGACAGTTGTGCCACCAGTATTTTACCCTTAGCATGGGTGACACCTCACAAAAATGAAAGTCTGAAGCACACTGCACAACATGCCAGCAGCTCAGCAGGTTGGAGGATACCCTTTCTAAGTAGCTTACTTTGTTTAAACTTCCTCTGGACATCAACTAGTCTTTCCTTCTAGAACATTTGGCTGGTCTCTGCTTATTTCAGTCAACTTGGCTGGTCTGAGAGTACTGCTCAGTTATCCTTGGAGCTTGTAAGTGCTTGCAGAGGACAGGGACTGGTGAATCTAATCAGTTTAAGGGACTTCTTGAAGCTATTGAGTTGTTTACTTCCTGAGCTTAAGGTTTCCCCTCAGGATGAAAAGTTTCATCTCCCTAGAACGTATGGTTTCTTAAAGGTCTTCCCTTGAGATAGAAAGTATTATCCCAGAGAAAACTACCATACAACACCCATATCCTGAATTTCTGTAGGTCTCAACTGAATCATGTTTTCATAAGTTTCCTTAAAGCTACCCTACAGAAACTACCCTAGCGAACACCTTCTCCATCATTTACCCATGTTTTTTAAAATGCTTGAGAACTGAAATTGGGTTTACCACATTTCACTTTTCTTTAAAAATTTCAGCTTCTCATGAGTAGGGCCTTTGGTTACTGCTTTCTACTTCTTCACCCTCAACCCCTGAACAATTTCGAATTATTCTTTGCTTGATCCTACTGAACTGTGTTATGAGTGAGGTAGAAGAGGACCCAGATTGGGCTTTGATGAAAATCACTGACTAGGGAGATGTGCACTCTCAGGCTTGACTTTATAACACAATAACTGTGAATAACCTTTTATCAAAAAGTTGATGGACAAGACTACCCAGCATTAGGAACAGGTTCCCAAAAGCCAGTGAAAGTGTTAGCAACATGCCCCGCTCCCACTTCTACAAGTAACACAAGTAGACTAACCTACACAACTATCTTACATATGCAGAGGGCCTCGGCTGGTCCTATGCAGGCTCCCTAGCCATCAGTTCTTAATACAAGGGAGGAGCTTAGTCTCACCTTGTTGACTGAGGTTTCTGTCCTCTCTGGTCCCGCAACTGTTCAGTCCCAATGAAAACACACACACACACAGAGGTCTATGTTAATCATAAACTGCTTGGTCTATTAGCTCAGGCTTCTTATTAACTCTTATATTAGCCCATAATTCTTATCTGTTTAGCCATATGGCTTGGTATCTTTATCAGTGAGGCATTCTCATCTTGCTTCCTCTGTGGTTGGGTCACAACTGCAGACTGATTCTTTCTCTTCCCAGAATTCTGTTCCCGTTGCTCCACCTCTACTTCCTGCCTGGTTGCTCCTTCTATACTTCTTGCCCGGTCAATCCACCTATACTTCCTGCCTGGCTACTGGCCAATCAGCGTTTTATTAAAATAATACAAGTGACAGGATAAAAGACCATTGTCCCACAGCATTACCTCAGCTTGATATGCTCACTAGAAACCCCATCCTAGTATGGGTGATGACTGAGGAAAGCTGCAGCTATGGAGCTCAATGTCCAGCATGCAGGCAGCTTCACTGAAGAGTCTCCCTTCTCCAGAAATTGTTTACTGCTTTCATAGCCTTTTTGCAGTACCTTGGGAATCCTGTAACTTTCTGAGCTTCTCAAGTCTAGTAAATTTCACAAACTTCCTTGTAAGTTTATCAAGCTTCCTGACTCTTAGAAACTCTGTCCTTGTTCCAGGAAGACTGTTTCTTTTTAGAGTAAATAGTTATGGATCTTTGGCCTATTTCCAGTGTATCTCAGCTATTTACAATGTTCCCATGATCCCAATATATTTTTCTTTTCTGCTACTGGGGAAAATTTCAAACTTAAAGTCCTTTAATTCTAGGCTTGTCCAATGTGGGTAATCCATTTGTGGAGCCTAAATTGATTTCTTGGTTCTTCTTAACATATGTCTTCAATCACACTTCTATGACTTCAAATGTGTCTCTTCCTAGTTTTGACATGTTCTCTGTCTGGAATGACCGCTATAGTTCTTGGAGTAGCCATCACCCTAACAACATAATCATATTTTTTCCAGTGCATAATGTGTCCATTTGTGAATGAATCTGACGTTCTGTTGGCATTTGTGACTGTTAGTGAGAGAGTATCCTAGCTGTTCAATTCTGTAGCAGTTGTGGAGAACAGCAGATTTGTTTTTGTTAGATCAAGAAGTGGGTAATCTCTTTGCTAATTTGCTCAGTAAATACTTAATGATGCTTTCGTGAAATGGTTTCTAATCCACTTCATTTACATAATCTTGTTATTGAATCCTAATAATTTTCCATTTTCTAAAGATCAGCAGACTGTCTAATTTTGAAGCTATTCATAAAACACCTTAGCACATGGATAATTTGTTTTGATGGCTATAAAACAACAGGATATGAGTGTAGAGTTTTTTTCTAATGTGATTATCCTCTTGTCTTAATGTATTTTTGTGAATCTTCTTCTAAAGATTCATCAAGAAAACAATTTAGTTTATTACTAAATTATCATGCAACTTGCATTTTAGTTGAATCTAACCATCACACAGAGCTCTATTTGCCTCTTTATTAAACTTTCATAAAACAGAGAAACATCAATAAAAAGTAAGTTGTAGATAACTCTCATTCACAAATAATTAGTATATTTCTCCATGTATATATCTGTATATGTGAATTTGTTTTAATATTTTATTGAATCTATTATTAAGTATGCAGACAACATATATCAAAGGGCTACCTGTTTGGACTTTGAGCAATCATTTTATTTAAGATGTTATTTATTCTTTGTATTATTATTGCTATTTATTCTTTTTATTGTTATTTTAGTTAGTGGATTGAGGCAGCCTAATTCATATGGTGAGTGAACTCATTCAGCATCTCTGTAGAATTCATACTGAGTCAAACTGAAGCTATGGACTTTTCCCTATGCCTCCTTATTTTGAAAGAACATCAACAGAGTATGAAAGACCTAGATATTGAGAAAATATAAATTAATTGGGTACAAAAGTCTTAAGGACCATCTTATCAAGTCTTTAAGTCTCTGTGGGTTTTAATTTTTCAAATGTTAAATGGAGGAGTGAATCAATAGTGTTTCCATCACTTTTCAAAATGCCAACGCTCCATGCATCCTAGTGTCCCTTCACATGGTTATACCATTGCCCATGGGGTGGGGCATAAGATTGTGTGGGAAAGTGACAGTGTCACAAAGAGTTTCATGATTTATCCCTTTAATTCTGTGTCACTCTGTGGAGAAGAGGAGACTTCTAAGCAGCAAGCCCAGTAAAGAGATGAGAGGGAAGATTGCCAGGGGGTGTTATAAAGGAAAGGAAATATGTTTTTAGGAAGGGAAGTGGAAAGTGTTTTTCCATGTAGAATTGTGGCACTGGGGAAGACTGAAATGCCTTTGGATCTGGCCACACAAGACATTTTCACATGTACTCGTGGAAACCTAAGAGGCTGCCTGACCTGGATGGATACACAGCAAGCCTTAAAGGTCAGTTGTCACTCTGTTTCAACATTCAGGACATTCTTCTACCAACTGTCATGTAACACACTTGAGCTGTCTCAGGTATAACATTGATGGCTGTATTACATGGTCTCTTGTGCCTGCTTTAGTGATGTAGGTAGGAAATGGAGTGTGAGCACGCCAATTTTCACTTGGGTTTTCATTTTAGCCAGATGGGGAGAGCTTTAAGCCTAATGTTTATTTTGGAAACTGGGTCAGATCTTTGTGCTTGCTCTATCTATCCTTGCCTGTAAGAAAGATTTTTGCTTTTATGTTCTCTTTTCTTTAATGACCCGAGTATCCCACGAGGCAACACATTTTGTAGAGCTCAAAGTTCATGGTTCTAGGTAGACTTTTATGGTCAGTGCTTTCCAATATATAGTCCAGTATTTAAAAAAAGACTGTGTGAGGAGCATTCTAGTCCCGACTCCTTATCAAAATAGAACTGCCCTTTGCGGGAATGTTCTTTCATATCCTGTTTCTTTTTATGCCAAGTCACATTTTCACAAGGCCTCTCAGGATCTGTAAAGGACAACAAAGGATGTTCTCAATGGTTCATTAGGTAGCCTGGGTGTGGTGCTGAGATCTAGGACTTAGAAACCAAATTGCGTATTAGGGAGAATTCTTCAGTCCATGTGGGACTATAGCAGTCATTATGGAGGCACTGGGTTGTGGCAGCTACTAGAAGCTTCCTAGTCCTCAGTAAACTTGTTAATACAGCCGAGGCATCAGACAAGAGAAGCATTGTATGGTCTCTCCCTCCTAACCCAACTCTACCTTTCTACCTATCTTAATACCCATCTCTTCCTCCACGGCCTTCTTAGGTCTTTCTATACACCAAACTGAAACTTTGTAGAAAAGAATAAAGACATTAAGCTCCCAGCTGTAGTGTTTTGTTTGTTCCCTTTGCCTTTGTTCATGTAGGATGAAAAACGTTGTCTTCCAGCAGATAGTTGTGTTCGCTGTGCACATGCTGAGTGAGCAAATGGCTGATACAGTTCACCTAATTTAATCAAGTTAGTTGGCACTGTTGCCAGTCAGCACCCTACCTGGCTTTAGCATCACAGACTTGCCCAGAGTTAGCTGTGAGCCAGTGAGAATTGCAGCTGTCAAGGATTGCTGCTGGGTCGGAGAGATGCACAGTTTATGGTTTTGTTGCCTCTACCTCTTCTTTGGGTCTGAAATCTGGAATGCAGAAAAGCTCCCAGAGTTGACCTAAACCTGAGCAATATTCTGAGACAAATCTATCCTGAGATTTGTAACTACACAAATCGCCCTATGGAAAAACCTGTGGTTAGCCCTGTCATTAGTTAATACTAATGGACTGAGCTTATTTCTCTTGCACAATATTCAGGAACTGAACTTTTCTGAGATGCTTGAGACTCTTGTTGGACAGAGGTTAAAGCTACTAAAACTTTACAACTAAAAACAGAATCCTCAAAGTAAATTTGGAGCCTGGGGGAAAAGGAATCTTCTATATTTGTGTATACCCTGTCCAGTTTGGAATATAAGCAGCTATAAATTAGTCAACCAAAGAGATATATGTTATATTAATTTTGACTTCCCTTTATAGGCATTTTTATTTCTATTTTAAAATGAATCATTTATATAAAATTGATGCATTACTAAAGTGCTGTTTGATGCACACTAGGTTGAATGATATTCCACAAAAATAAACCATCCCTGATAATATGTTTGTGGTGACAAGTGCTAGATTCTTGTGAGGAGTGAGTAGCTGGAGACATGGCAGCAGTGTCGAGTGTTGGCTGCAGACTCTGTGGCGTCTAGGGACATCCTTTCAGTGTCTGATCATCAATAACCATACCGTACTGATTGTATATCTCTAGTCTTCAGTGTCTGATCATCAATAACCATACCGTACTGACTGTACATCTCTAGTCTTCAGTGTCTGATCATCAATAACCATACCGTACTGACTGTACATCTCTAGTCTTTTCACATTTATGAAATTTATCAAATAAAAATTGTCCGATATTTGAAAAAAAATAAAATGTGGTGCCAAGTAGGGACATGACCAAATACTTCCCAAGTAGAGAGAGAGAAAATATAAACACACAGGAATGGCATAGCTTGGCCTTTTGGTGGGATATCTTTGCATTTCACTTTTGACTGAATGGAAAGTATATTGTCTGGGGAGATAGAAGGGAAGCCAAGACATCCAAAAGCTTTTCATCATTTGAGGACTGCTTCAACCTTTATCCTAAAAGGATGTCAGGTAAACTGAACAATTTGGTTCTTCTGTGTGGAAGATTGGTTGGAGAAGATAAAGGCTATTGGCAAAAAAACCAAGTAGGAAGCTTTTGTAACCCAGGAAGAAAATGCTGAGGTGCAAGGTGTATGGGGAGTGTCTTAACATAGAGCTGGCAAATGATGGTGGTTCTTTTGGCAAAGGGCCAGGTTATTAGTATTTTAGGCTGCCTGGATGATAAAATCTCTGTTGTAGCAGTTTATCTACTACCGTTCTGCTAGGATGGCCACAGACTACACATCAATGAATGAGCATAGCATTGTTGCGATCTGGCTTTGAAGAGATGGCAGACCAGGGAGCCCATGGTTTGTGAAAGGCTGTAGACTTAGGAGTCTAACAACCTAGGTTCAAGCTTTTCACCACTTATTAAGAATGTATACCACTTCCTAAGTTGCGGGTCATGACCCTGTGGCTGAATATGAGGGTCATGGAAATTTGGCATCAGAGGCTTCTGAATGTGCCAATATCAAACATTAATCACAAACCACGGTGTTTTGGGCAGAGCTGGCTCATGTTGCGTGTGTGATTTCACTGCAGTGGTGGTTCTGAACAAACGACATGTACATTTTGCACTGCATATGCTGCCAAATAATGTAGCAGCTGGCAGATGCTGCCTACAGTGCTGGCTCAGATTCACGGCAACTGTGCTATGAGGTCAGTGTCTCTACTATGCATCCAAAGTTTGTTGCTTTTACAGAAACAGGCTTTAATTACAAAAAATTACAAAAATTACTTTCAATATTTCACACCTTTATTCCTCAGCATGTACTAAATTGGATTGTAGTATGTTAGAAAATTTTACTTTGAAAATCTGAAAGTCTGAGTTTCTGATTTGAGTTTCATAAAAAATATTTAAGTGTATTTTGGCTGAGGATTAGGACAGGATTTTAATCAATTTCTGAAATGGCCCCCAAAATACTTCTCCCATCTTATACAATATATTTATGAAAAGTGGTATCATAGCACTGAGTGCTATAAAAATATCAATCTACTCTGAAAAAAGTTAGATGCTCTATGTCCAGTAGTATCAAATATTTATCCATGGTTAAATTCTTTATGTAAAAATAAACACATTCATCTCATTACTATACAAAGTTGTTTAATTTTTAATAAGTGGTAAAACACATACAAAATAGTTGCTAACTCTTTATGATTTGTTTTCAGTAAATATTTTATTTGTATATCTATTTTATATCTATCTTATTTTATATTCTTGGGTTGCATAAAAATGTCTGGGGCAAAAAGGAAGAGTAAGTGGAGACAGTTTAAGAAGCCTGGGTCCCAGTCATCATCTGAGAACTTTAGAGAGTACAGCCAGCATCGCAGATCTATTTGGGATATCCTGAAAGAGAGTCTAGAAAAAGTTCCCGATGCAGTTCTTAAAGTTGCTGTCGATGGGGAAGTGAGTGTGTACGGTACTACAAATTCCACTGGATAAGCTACAAAGCATGTTGCCGAGGCAGAAGAGGAGGAACCAGCAGGATTGCAGGAGACACTGCAGGAGGAGGGCTTCTCCAGGCTGTCTGGAATGCGGTTTGGATTTCAGAGACCTGTGCTATGGTGAGGTGGCCAAAGGAGTCATTGCATGTAGAAAGTAATTAGTGTCCAGATAGGGATGCGAGGCTGACTGGGGTGGGTGCTTGGGAAAGGAGAGCCACGAAGAGGGTAGAGAAGAGAACAGATGCATTGAAATTTTCTTTTATATTATAAAATAAAATTGAATCAGAGTAAAATTTTACAAAATTTGTTTGTCAGCGTGTGTATTTTACTCAGAGAGGCCTACTTTCTCCTCCCAGGATTGGTTAATGATTTTCGTTAAGTTCAATCTAGACCTCTAAGGACTTGTGCATCTCTCAGGACAGGCAGCCCTGGGATGCAATTAGGTGTTGTTTGAGAATAAAAACCTTGTGTCATCCTCATACAGGTGCTAACTTTTTCAGAGTTGATTGATATCATCTATCGACAGATGACTTTAGTTTTGCCTAAAATATTTAATTTTTTTCACTAACTGAAAGATCTATAAATCCATAGATGACTATACTGAGGGCTAATTAAGATGGATGTCATACCCAAAGGCTTTTATGCTCAAGTTTAAGAATGGCTTTGGTGTACTTAGAGAGTTCTTTTCTTTGGGGGCACTTTCTAAACCAGGTTCTATGTCAACCTCTCCTTGTTTTCCTAGTTGATATTTACCTGAATTGTGAGGACTGCATTAACCCTCTCTAGGAAGTTTGTGGTTGAGGAGGCAGTGCTGCCTTTAGGCTGTGTGTGTAGGAAATATGATCTTTATGTAATGACAATTATGTTCAGTTTCTCTATCAGGAAATGCTGGAGGCATCACAAGTTCTCTTTGAAGGTACAGCTGTCCGTTCAGAAGGGTTCAACAGCTGCTCTTCAGAGTTCACCTTCTTTAGAGCAGAATTCATATTTCAGAATGACAAGCAGTCTTAATCTGTGGAATTCTAATGTGGAAGCATCACCAGCTTGAAGAAACTATGAAGGAAGGGCACTTACATTGGTGTCTGAAGTTGGACATTGGCAAGGGAAGCCATGCATGTACCCTTCTTGTGAGGGTTTGCAAGGGGATTCATGTAACTGGGGAAGTTTTCTTACTTTGGGCTGCCTTTGAGTTTGTCTACCAGGTTCCTCAGAGTCCATGAGACCTTCTTGGTAGTTGGGATTCCCCAACATATTTCCTTAAGAGTGCCTTGCTCAGACAGAAGCCGTTCTTCCTTTTATACATGGGGACTCAAGTTTCTTCACCTTTTGACTCCTTATGACACATCACCCGCAAACCTTTTCATCTTGATGCTCCTACCTCTTCTGCTCCAGGACTCCCAAGCAGCAGCTGGAGTCAGGACCAGTCACTGAAGCTCATGCTCCTCTGTCTTTTTTCTTGCAGGCTCCCCCCTCCTAGATTTGCTGAATAACTTTTCCTATTCAATGTTCATATTTACTCCTTTTAGCTTCCCCAAACCTATGACCACACTTCTTTGCCTTAGTTGATGACCAGATGATAGCTCTTACAGATGTAGTTTTTACAATTTATTATTTCACTATTGAACTTTCTTATACAAAGGTAAAGTCAGGAGAGTCAAGCTTGTGTGTGTGTGTGTGTGTGTGTGTGTGTGTGTTAAGATGGCTTTTATTCTGAGTCTAATATAAAGAAAGACTTATTCTTCTCTTTCACCTTCTTATTCTTCCTTTTCCTCTTCATCTTCTTTTGAAATGGGATCCTGCTATGCTGTTCTTGAACTCTTCATGTTCCTGATTTAGCTTGCCAAGGCCATGACCAGTGTCATGACTTGTCTAATATGTCATAACCATCACTCTAATGCTGTGTGGGGGAAAAGCTGTAAGGGGTTGAGGGTAGATGAAGGCAGAATGTTCAACAGTCAAGGTGATAGGCAGCAGTGGTATTTAGAACTAGTTATGATTAGGGCTTATAAATGGGCAGAGAGAAAGGAAGAGAGATTTCACTTTTAATCCACTGACGTGAGCAGTGCATTACTATACTAAGCTGAAGATAGTCCTTTGTAATTTCATGTGAATTGTTACATATATGATTCTAGAGTTTAGTAAAGTGGACTAAAGTGTGGTCAGATTTGCTTTGAAGCTTGATTTTGCCCATGACAATTGATTCCTGCACCTTATCTCCTTATTCCCATGTCTGTCTCTATCTCTGGTTCTTACTCAATCCATAGACATGCTCAGAACGCCTCTACCCACAGAAAAGCAGATGCACAGATGGGAATAAGCCTTGCATTCCCTCTTCCTCTGCATCTCCTAGTTCTCCCTTGTTCATCCTTCCTACAGCAACACTTGGCTTCCTGTCTCCATTTACTTTCTGTTGGGAATGAACTCCGTCCGTCCTCTCTCCCGCAGCTTCTCTACATCTGCAGGCTTCAACAGACACATTTCCATCCGCACACAAACATCTTTAGCTGCGTTGGCATTTCTCCCTGCTTGCTTCCTTATCCACTTCCCGTGCTAGTGCTTCTCTGTGTTGCTGGATCACATTCCCTGTAAATACTGAAAACTGTGATATTGGAAATGAAAGACTGAAAGACCAAGGGCAGCTGTCCTAATGGGCTGAACAACTTTCCCCCCACAGTTAATGGAAACAGCTGGCTCTCAGGTATTTTTCTGATGACATTGTCTGATAGTTCCACAATTAGAAATCCCACTTTGTGTGTTCTTGACTACAGAAGACCCTTCTGAAATTCTGATTTTGTTCCCAAACAGATGTAAGTCTGTATTTCTTTTTGGCTACTAGTACCTTGTCACAATAAACCAAAAATATTAGTTGAGATTTCCCAAGAGGGTGAAAAAACATGGACGAGAGGGATGTGGCCTGTGGGTGGGGCAGGAAGGAGCTAAGGAAACTTGGTGATGCCAACAATGATAAGACGGTTCAGATCCTTTTACTCTTAATTCTTTGGTGGGAAGAATAATAAAGGCTTGATAATTTATAGTGCTTTGTCTGTGGCTCACTGCCATGAGGTCTCTGTCCCCTAGTCAATCTGATGTCCCTGTCACACTGTGTCCCATTATCGTGTTCCAGTTTGTAACTATACCATTAAATATTGTGTTTATATGTTTGCTGCTTGTTTTCCCAACAAATGTGAAAGTCACAAAGTCAGAAAATTCATCTATGCAGTCCAGATCTGTATTCCAATAGTGACAGAACATTCCTTTGAAGATATGAATAAATTTTCATGCTCCGTATTTACAAAGTGGACCAAAACCCACACAACTTCTTCATAATCTAAGTACTTCAATAATGGTTTAAAATGTGTAAACAATGAATGAGAAGCACAAACACACAGCAGATTTCAGGTTTTTATATCAGGTTTGTTCATGACTTTCTGCTGCCTTCCATTTCTCAAACAACTGCCAGTGGCTCTGTCTACCTGTTCTTTAAGAGGTTCATACGACATGTTTTGATCATAGGCACTCCAACTTTCCCCAATTCTTCCCCCTTCCAACTCAACTTTGTACCACTTAAAAAAATTGTGCTGCCCAAATATTCTTGGGTGTATCCTCTACTAAAGAACTATCAACTTACCAGGGCTATAATCTTAGCAAAAACTGCTATTCCCTCTTCCAACAGCTAACAATTGCTAACAGCTTCCAGCTGGGAGTGATACTGTGTTACTAACCCCTCACCCTGCTAAAATTTGGTCCGGTTTGGGTTTGCACAGGTTTTGGACACACTTTCACAACTGCTATGAGTTCTTATATGTAACTTCCCTGCTGTGTGCAGAGCATGGTATCATCTTGTATTTATCCACCACCCTGGGCCTTCACACTCTTCCCAGCCACTCTTCTGCAATGATCTCTGAGTTTGAGAGGACTTTGGCGTGAATATGATCCCTTAGGAGAAGAGAGTTCTGTGGGCTCTTATTTTTTGCATCTTGGCTAATTGCACGTCCCTGTGATAATGTGTGTGTGTGTGTGCTCATGTGTGAGTGTAGGCAGTCCTGTGCCATATCATGCATGTTGAGGTCAGAGTACAGTTTTTGCTGTTGGTTCCTACCTTCTATCTTCTTCAAGTCAGAGTCTTACCCTTGGACTTACCCATAGCATGGAACTTTTTGTAGGTTCTGAACTCATATCTCAGTACTTCTGAGGCAAGTGCTCTACCTACTGAGGCATCTCTACAGCCCTTCCTACCTCTGTGGTCATATGGACTGCTCTATACTCCACTACCCGACATTTGATGTCCCAGTGTTCTGCACAGGAAGTAGGACATACCTGTTTGTTGTAAGGGGCCACTTGTTTGTTTCCCAGTTGTCCAGACTCCTGAAATAACCACACAGAAACTGTATTAATTAAATTACTGCCTGGCCAATTATTTAAGCATATTGCTAGCTAGCATTTACATTTAGTTATCTCCATTATTTTATATTTTATCACAAGGCTTGTGGCCTACTGGCACATCTGTCTCTGGCAGGGGCTCCATGGCGTCTCCTAAATCCTACTTCTTTTTTCCCAGCATTCAGTTTAGTTTTTCCCCACCCAGTTCTATTCTACTCTCTCACAGGCTCAAGACAGTTTCTTTATTAACTAATGGTAATTACAGCATACAGAGGGGAATCCCACATTACCTGTTCACTTTTGGGTGTCTCTTCAACCAGTTTTGGGTTCCTACTGTCACCTCTCAGACTTCCTTCTGCCCTGTGAACTTGTACTTTAAGTTCTCTGCCTCTTTCCATGTTTTCTGGCAAAAGAGCCAATATTTTAGCAATTCATATTATAACAAAACAGTAGAAAAGTTATTTTCTTTCTTAAAGGCCTGACACTTGAAAAAGAAATTTACGCTTTTAAGGTTATTATTTTGGCAACAGGCTTTAAAATGTGTAATTCGAAACTCAAAGCAAAGCTAGTTTCCTCATTCTTTAGCAGTACCCATACTGGTCATTGAAAGGTGACTCTCAGTTTCCACACCAATCATGAAAAAAAAAATGGCTGTCAATTTCTATAGAAGCAAAACAGAGTGGTAATTAGGAAGACCAAGGAACTATAGGAACAGACCAGAAAACACTCTTGTGTTTCTCATTCTTAATCACAACTGAGTCCTGACATTAATGAATTGGTTATATTGCTAACCATTTTATGTTTTGCTCATTAGCAGTAGAAGAAAACTACTGGAAAACATAAATGGTTTGCAAATAACTATCTAAACCAAAAATGGAATTTAGATAGTGTTTCGTGCACCTCAGGTTGGTTATGAAACCACGGTGTAGTTCCAGGAAGGTTTTGATTCTCCTCCTCACTTCTGAGGTATGGGATCACAGGTATATGCTACCGTACCTGGTGCTGAAGATGGAACCCTGGGCTTCTTGCATGTCAGATATAAGTATTCTATTAACTTAGTTGAATCTCAAGCCCCTTAGATTTAATCATTAAGTTTGAATATTCTCTTATAGAGAGAAACTTAAGTTTAAGACTGTTTTAATACTGACTTTTAGAAGCACAAATATCCTCAGTTATTCTTTTTGATTAAGCAAAGGTATATAAACATATATGTATATTTTAAAGAAACTCTAATCAAGGCAAGAGATCAATCATTTACCCAAGGAGAGTTCTCAATGACTCCTGATGCTTGAGCCTAGTTTTCCTGTGATGATAAAAATTTAGTTGATAATTTCATCATTGTAGAGCAGTTCCTAGAGAAAATAGAGTAAGTAACTGAATTTGGTTGATGTGGAAAGGACATAACTGAAATAAACAGGGCCAGGCAGGGGAATCAAGATATTTTGCAGTCCTGTGGTTTTCCTGACTCCCTCTTCTTTTAATCTTTTCCTTTTAATCATAATTCTTGATAATTCAGAGTACTTGTATGCATGAAAAATTCATGTAAGGGGAATACTAGGGCTATAGTACTGGTCAAGGGGACATGAAAGGTTAATAGAAGTAATGCATGTGATGAAATTGTATATGTATATCTAAAAGTATCACAACGAAACATAGCAGATTGCACAATTAATACATGATAATGGAATTCGTTTTTTTAATCAAAGTAACATTCTCATTTAAAGAGTGGTTTGCTTTAAGATTTATTTTCGAAGAATAGAAATTTCCTTTTATATACTTATTTTTCTATTTCCCAGAGTATTTTCAAGTCATTTTTGGTTGGGGGTAATACTTATTATCTATGTTATTAGAGGAAATTTTGGCATCAGTACTTTCTGTTGGTGTCTATCTTTGGAGAATTAAATTATAGTTCTTTTTCCTTTCCCTGTCTTGTATGTTTCCAATTTGCT
Organism: Microtus ochrogaster; assembly: GCF_000317375.1. NCBI lineage: Eukaryota > Metazoa > Chordata > Mammalia > Rodentia > Cricetidae > Microtus > Microtus ochrogaster. The sequence goes on along the minus strand of NC_022009.1, from coordinate 13,070,978 downwards.
AACTTTGGGATGTATTCTGATTGTAATTTTGATTCAATTAGAATGCTGTTGTCATTATCACCATTACCTAAACTTTTTACAAAGAGGCCAGGTTATGTTCCTCTGAATAAGGCTGAGTTTTCTCTGGGCTGATGATTGCCATTAAATTCTTTTCTTTGCTTTGCATGCTCTTCTTTTAATTCAACCATTAACTTCACTCCCAGGATGTAATTTTAATCTCAGTGCACTCATGCTGGGTGCCTAGATCTCTAGTCCTTGGGTGCATCTTCCTGGGCTACCTCTAACTTTATACAGCCTGGACTCTTGTCCATAGGCTTGACCCACAGCTCTCACTCAGGCTGGTACTACCCTCATTATGGTATCTGGGGTACTTTTGGGGATTCCTTATCTGTTATGTCCAGTTTTTTTCTAGTATTGCATCATACCTTAGTCTCATCTATGGATTAATATTGTAAGACAAAAATTATAGGGTAGATTATGTTATTGGTCTAATTTTCAGGGTTATATTTGAGAATTAAAGAAAGGTATGGAATTTACTAGTACTATGGATGAAGTTGGATCAAAATATTTTCAATTTATTAAATTCAGGATTTAATTTGTTCTCTATGGACTACACCCAAACCGCTCTCAGTAATACCAGATCATCTGAAGACAACTGGGGCTAAAATTCTTTCTTACCAGCCTTTAACTGACAGTATTCTGTATCTGCGAGCAACTCAGCATGATGTTGTTTGGATTTTATTGAAAGTCATAGGTGGTTTTGCAGTTGGGGTGTAGTCAAGCATATTGTTAGATCCAAATACTGTATCTGAGCTTCCCATGTCGAGTGAGTACGTGTGGGTTTTTTATTTTAGTTAAAATCACTTGGATTCCTGTGAAACTGTTCTGTGTGAACATTGCTATATCAGCACTACAGTTAAAAGCCTTTGACTTGATTCCCCCACACAAAAGCAGGTTCACGGAGTGTGAGTCTACTGACTTGGTGTGGATGAAAATCAAGTATCTCCTTGTGGTACCACGATTTTTTCTGTTGTCAGTACTTAGCCTACAGAAATTAAAGCAGGAAGAGGATGACTAATCAAAGTCACTATGACTAGTAGTACAAAGAAAGTTTTGAAAGTATCACAGTTGTATGCTGGTTCTCTGTTAAAAACTGAATATCTAGAGCATCTAGAATAGCTTGGTGGAAAATAAGACACAGGAAGAATTGAAAATGGTAATAAGCCCAGGGCAAGCAGTGTTGTATGACTTTTTTTTATTATGTGGATGGTGACATCTTGAGTGTTCTGAGAAGTAAATAACATGATCCAATATGTTTTAGCAGAGTCAGTCTGACCATTGCACTAATGGTAAGTTCTAGAGTAACAAGGTCCCATTGCATTATTGGTAAGTTCTAGAGTGACAGGGTCAGATGGGAAGAGACAATTCAGGGACATTATTGAAGCAGTTGTAGTGAGAGATGATGATGGCAAGGACCAAGAAAATAGCAATGGAACTGGCAAGAAGTGATTAGAATATGTTTACCTTCATCCAGCAACTGATGGAAACAGAGACAGAGACCAGCAGCAGGGCACTCAACTGAGCTCCTAAAATACAGTTAAAGAATGGGGAGAAGTGAGAATATGAACAAAGAGGCCAAGACCATGATGGCAACGCCCACTGAAACAGTTTACCTGAGCTAATGGGAGCTCACCAACTCCAGCTGGATAGGGAAGGAACAAGCATAGGAAAAAATTAGTCCCTCTGAATGTGGGTGACAGTTGTATGGCTGGGGCAGACTGTGGGGCCACTGGTAGTAGCACCAGGATTTATCCTTATGCTTGTACTGACTTTTTGGGAACTCATTCTCTTTGTATGGATATATTGCTCAGCCTAGATATAATAGGGAGGGCCTTGGACTTTCCCCAAAGCAATGTGCCTTACCTTCTCTGAGGAGTAGATAGGGGTGGGGTTGTGAATAGGTGGAGAGAATGGGAGGAGGGGGATGGAGTGGGAACTGGGATTGGTATGTAAAATGGAAAAATATAGTTTGTTTTCTTTTTTAAAAAAAGTAAAATAAAAAATATGTTTTGCATATAGAGCCAACTAGACTCTCCACAGATCAGATGTGGGCTTTTAAACAATTAATTATTTATGCTTTTGTTTTATTCATGTGTGTGTGTGTGTGTGCATAAATGTATGTACACTTGTCATAGGCATTTAAGTATCCTATCCCCTGCAGCTACAGAGTGGCCGGTGGCTGTGTGCAGTCTGATATGAGTGCTGGGAATAAATACCCAGGTTCACTGCAAGAGAGTAAGTTCTCTTAGCTGCTAAACCATCTCTCTAACCCCTAGATGTCAGCTTTTAAAGTGAGAGAGAAGTTAAAGATGACCCCAATATTTGCTTGGTCTACACACATCTAAGAAGGAGGAAGGATCTCAGGAATTTTAGAATTTTTGGAGGAATGGATGTATTGAAATTGGGGGTTAAGCTTTGACAAGTCATATTAAGTTTGAGATGCTCTTTAGGAATAAATACTAGCCACTTGAAATGATAAATTTACATTTCAGGAAGAGACCCTGGCTTGTAACAGGTTTGGGGATAGTGTAGTGATGATTTTATAGTCAAGGGAATTGTGCCCTCTTCATGTCAGAGTGTACATGGAAAAGGAGTATAGGCTCTTAGTGCTGGTGAATTTCCACAACCAGCAGTTAGTAAGATGAAAACAAACAAGCAAATAGGACAAGAAGCAGGCAGCATTCGTGAGCCAGGAGGTTATATTGGAGTAAGCAGCACCATAGGACAGTCAGGAAGGCGTCTGAGTAGGAATGAGTGAGCAGTTAAAGGAAAGTCTTTTTATGGGTCAAGCAGGACAAGATATATTGGAGTTGATATTCTCCAAAGAGTGGGGTAGCCACCAGTGAGTTTGTGAAGATCTGGTGTAGTCTTGGGGACAAAAGCTCTTGATAATTTGCCAGTTACTTCATTTGTAAAGTAGGCTACCACTTAACTCATCAAATCATTTTGCAATTAATTCATATAAAATGGACATAACATCACCTGACACTTGGTTGTTGCTTCTGAAAATAATTCTTCATGTGTCAGTCAAGATCTTGGTGAGGCCACCAATTAGTTAGGAATCTACCTACCTTATTGAACATCTAATCAGCACTTATCCCAGTGGGGCTGCCATTGAACTGTTGGTCAGAGTCTTACCAAAATAAAAGGAAATGCTAATTATGTTTGCAATCAACATTATTCTATGAGAAATGGGTGACTGGAGAGCAGGAGGTGAGGGCTTGTGTGTTCTCTGTCATCTTTCATTATTGACCCATGACAAAGAAACAGTTGCTGTGCCCAGCCTCATTCACTTATCAAAGTCCTCTCCCTTCTCATGACTGTACTGGAGATATGACACCTTTATAAAAGAAAGAAGCTTAAATGAAGTCATGGGGTAAAGTTCTGACTTGATGGAGTTGTTGTCCTTACAAGAGGAAGAGAAGACTTGATGGAGGTGGAGCCCACTTGATTAGTATGGCCAAGATGATAGGTGTACAGAGAAACACCATTAAGAAAACCAAACAACGAATTGGAAGAAACAATAGATTGTTTCTGTCTACCTGGTACAGATATGCAGGAAGGCAGCCATGACAAGCCAGGAAGGGGACACCCATTGAAGCCCTAGTTGCTATCATTCTGACCTTTGTCTTCCAGCCATAAGAACTGGTAAGAACTATAAAGCATAAATTTATACTGTTTAAGTTACCTGACATTTTGGTTACGGCAACCTAGATGAAGGAAACTGAGACATTTATCCTGTTGCCTTAGCAATCATTTTGTGAAGCATCAGTGTCTTTGGAACTTTGTATTTCTTTTTTTTAAATATTTATTTATTTATTTATTTATTTATTTATTTATTTATTTATTTATTTATTATGTACACAATATCCTGTCTGTGTGTATGCTGCAGGCCAGAAGAGGGCACCAGACCCCATTACAGATGGTTGTGAGCCACCATGTGGTTGCTGGGAATTGAATTCAGGACCTCTGGAAGAGCAGGCAATCCTCTTAACCTCTGAGCCATCTCTCCAGCCCCAACTTTGTATTTCTTGATAAGCTAGTTAACCACATGCATCGAACAATTTTCCTTAGGATTTGATCAATTGGAACCTCTTTAACAGAAAACCCCAGATTGTGCCTCTTGCCAAAGACATTGGAACATTTTGGGGGATGCTTCAGAGCAACCATAAAGGGGCATTTCCACCTCAAGAAGATCCACAGTGTGACCACATCTGCCTAAGTTTTGTTTCTTTGCATCCTTCTCCTCTTTCCTTCTCTCCCCACTGTTTGCCTTCTGTTCTTGCAGTACTTTCTGCCTGAAGCACTTTGAAGTGTTGACTGTACGTTATTGATCACTCTGTAGCTTTGCCATTTTTAAACTCTGTGAAAGTCTAAATGCAAAAACTTCTTACCTTCCTGATTTTGTGAATTGATCCCAGATGCCAGTATCTGCAAAGACTCCCCTCAATTGTTCCTGATCATAATTTATTAATATGACAGTTTCTTTAATATTATATCAGAAATACACAAGGATTTTTACTTACAATGTTGAAAGCCCTTAATTGGAAATCTGACTGCAGGCACCAGGCAGCCTTTTCTTAAGGTCCTGTGGCCACATGATACAGCTTATGGGTCTCATTTGTCATCTAGGCACAAAGGCGATGAGCGCTTCACTGGAGATTTAAGACAGGTGCACATGACAGGGGAAAGATTGGTTGCTATTCTATTCCTCTCTCTGTACCGTGAAGAGCAAAATGGTTATGTGTTTATACTTAGAGCGGTGGGTAACGTTATACACACTATTATATAAATATGCATGGAACTATGTACTTTGGACTGACACAAATCTAATGTTGAAGAACATTCATCATCGCATTCAACAGGAAAAATAAGACAGTGCACGTTTGGAGAATTCTCAAAGAGCAGGAGGAACCATGTCGACAGGAAGTTAAATATGCAAGCTATAGTCACACAAAAGAAGGACCATATGGTTTAATACCATACATTAGTTTCTTTTTTTTTTTTAAAAAAAAAAACACCTTTCGTGGTTTATTTTTAATCTGAAATGAGTGTATGCCTTAATTAGTCTTGAAGTGGGCCAGGATAGCATATGTCTTGAACAGTCATTTATGTACCATTTTTCCTTTTTCTACTTAGAGGATTAAATTGTGGTAAACCAACAAAATGCAGTTCACAGGCAACAAGTAACCAAATATTTTCACCAGCTTGCTAGTTATTTTCATATTTCATTGAAGTATGGTTGACAGATAGGACACATATTTGAAGTATATCACTTGCCTCTTTAACACACACTATGCATATTATGATATACATAAAGTGATTGCCAGCAAAAGATCATGGTGTTTATCTCAGTAAAAATTGTCACTAAGACAATCTGCTTACTTTCAATGGGCACTTAGGTTGTTTCATTCCTTTGCTATTGTATATAAAATTACAATGAACATGACAGTGAAAATATCTCTTCAATATGTGGATTTCATTTCAACGGATAAATACTCAGAAACAAGATTGCTGGATCATATGGTAGTTCTATTTTTAATTTCATGACAGTCATTTCTGTAACTGCAAGTTACATTCCTACCAGCAGTATGTGAGGGTCCCCTTTTCTCCATATTCTTACTAACATTTATATTTCTATGTTTTCCTGACAGGCGTCCTACTAGGTGGGAGGTGACATCTCATTGTGATTTTTGATTTGCATTTCTCTGGTGGTTGGTGCTCAGTCATTTATAGGTCTTCTTTAAAGAAAGTCTGCTCCGTTTTTCCCCCACCCACTTTAATATTGAGTTGTTGACTTGCTGTTGAGTTCTGTGAGTTCCTCATATATTTTTATATCAATCCTTCTTGGACAGTTATTTTGAAAACATTCTCTCTCATTCCATGGGTTGCCTTTTCACTTCACAGGCTGTTTGTTGCTTGTACAGAAATAGTTTAATTTGAGGTCATTCTGCATGCTAATTTTTTAAAAAAAATCTTTTTGCTTATAGTTTTTGTGTCAAGCAAAAAACTGCAGCCAAGACCAATGTCAAGGCTCCTCTCCTGTTTCCCTCCATGGCTCTTTCCAGGCTCAGTTACTGTGTTGGAGTCTCTTCTGTTTGTTTTGAGACAAGGTCTTCCGCTGCAATCCTGGATGGGTTGGTGTTCACTCTGTAGCCCAGGCTGGCCTTTAACTCATGCCAACCCCCTTGCCCCAAGTCTCCTGACTGCTGGGACCCTGGATGTGAGTGACTACACCTGGTTCATCTTTATATTTTTAATCCATTTTGAGTTTGTTTTTGTATCTGGTGTGAGATGAGGTTCCCATTTCAAATTTTTATAAGTGAAAATCCATTTTTCCCAGCATCGTTTATTGAATATATACACATCACACACATGAACACACACATACATACACACACACACACACACACTTGTATCCCTAGGTTAGGGCTTTAACATATATCTTTCTATCTATCTCAAAGGGTACAGATATAACAATGTAGATGTAATTATAACTATTTTGTTACATGTGCAAGGGCCTAAGAATTAAAAATCAAATAAGATCTCTTTCCTGTAAACTTGAAAATATCAAAGGAAGACTACTTTATGTAGATGAATAAAAATTAATATTTAAATACACTTATATGAAAGATGGTATATGTTATCTGTATTATTTTCAAATTATATTTTAGAATAATCCAAATAGATCTCTGTTTTATATCAGACATAATCACACAGTTCTGTATCATAGAGTTGCTATAAAATCAAATGAGAGAAAACACCACAAGCCTGTTTTAAATATTTAGATATAGAATATTGTTGGTATTCTCAGTGTTCCCAAACCTAGCCCCATCCTTTCTGCATCTGCTTGCACAGAGCAAATGGCCACCTTTCACTCACTGTCCTTTGGTCTGCGAGTCCGGACCCATTTTTGTCCATTCTGAAATTAGATCATAACTAATCCACAAGACCCCGAGAGTGAGGTCAGAGTTGGCTCATTCTAGACATCGAGAGTTGCCAGTGAAGTGTGTAGAGAGAGCTGTTTCAGTTAGGTCGTCTGGATCAGGGCTACTGTGGGCAAGCTGTTCACGGTTCCAGTGTCTGGAGACCTCTACTGTCAGAAGAATCCTGTCTTAGTCAAGATTTCCCAGAATTGTGACAAGCTCACCACAAACCTATCCATCACAGAAAATTTCTAGGTGAATGGCAAGCAGCTTCCTCCTTGGCTTTGCTGGTCTCTGAGACCCACACTTGAGACAAAGGCATTGAGTTTTTTACTAATAGAGTCATAAAACACAAGCGCTATTTCTCTGCAATTTAAAGGCAAGCTTCGCTTTTCTTTCTTGTATTTATAATAGTTATAGGTCTTTTTAAAATTTATTTATTAAAGATTTCTGTGTCCTCCCCGCCACCGCCTCCCATTTCCCTCCCCCTCCACGGCACGGGATAAAACCGGACTCACTGAACATAGCAGACAATGAGGACTGCTGAGAAGTCAAGAACAATGGCAATGTTTTTTTTATTTTTATTTTT
>NC_022009.1:13037973-13063124 GCF_000317375.1 Microtus ochrogaster | reverse complement strand
TTTTTTGGCTTTGGGTTAATGAGTAGTTTTCTGGTAGCAAGAGAGTGAAAAACGAATCCCTGTTGTCCCTGCAACCTCATTTAATTGTGGAGCATTCTGAGCTCTTTTTGGCTAATTTTTTTTTGTTTGTTTCTCACCTAATGTCAGCTTCCCCACTCTGCCATAGAATGTGTTTCACAGTTAGAGAATAAGAATAAAAATAAAGTAAATGCTCGGGAGGCACTGTGAGATAACTCAAGGTGGAGAGGCACACAAAGGCGCATAGTCACAGGCAGGAACGGCTAATTAATTGTGCTGCATTTAAGGGATAGCATAGAGCAATTAATGCATTTAATTGCTTCATTGAAACTGAAAGCTCTTTTGTAGCTTGCATAACCTTTTTGTGTAATGAGAATGCTTTATAAATTTATAACTGACTGTGTGACTTCTGATTAGGGGAATCTGGTTATGTAAATCTCTCTGTATTTTTATTTTCCATTGTGTAAATCCAGACCTGGATTCTGGATTCTCATTTTGCGTTCTTAGGAGTTGATAAGGAAAGGCAGAAAAGCAAAATTCTTTTCCAAACGTTTAACCAGTTAGCATACTTCTTGGTATCTTAAAATTTCCTGATTTAATGAGTCTTACCTAACACATTATAATTTTTATTTAATATGTATACAACACAAATAATTTTTATTTTAGGAAAAGCATTTATTTTGACCAGGGACAATACTGAATTAGAAGTTTTGGAGTTGCTTGTTAGAGTCCTGGTCCAGAGATCTCACCCTGGCTCTAGAGGGGAGATAAGGGGTGTGGATGGGCAAACACTATATTATATGGCAGCTGGGAGAGTAAGCATGCCTCACCCCTGGCGCTCTCGGCACTCTGTGCTTTCTATTCATGAGAGGTTCTGTTCTTCTCACTTATAAAATTGCCTCCTGAATAAAGTTTTCAGAGATCAGAAATGGGACCTCAGCCTTCTTCCCTGAGGCTGATGACGTATGGATGGATGCCTGGCTTTATCAGTATCCTGGCTCCCATCTGTGTCACTTGACTTCCTTCCTCATTCATCTTCAACCATTGGAAACCTCCAGTCGCCTGACTGTCTTCCAGTGGGAGTCAGTCTCTGAGAGCAGGGTTGAGCACAGTTCTTTCCCCCGTTCATTGGGTGGAGTTAACTGGAGTACTTCCTTGATATGATGGTCTTGAGCACAGCATCAATTGTAAAGATGTTGGTGATGACGTTATGCAAAAATTCACTGATATCTCAAAGTAATAAATACGACACCGCCCAAGGCTGACATCGTGGGGCTTTGGTTATGGAGCTCACCTTTTTAGCCCCTCACCAACTGCCCTTTCTACCTTGGGATTGGAGAGACTGGACTCACAGTGGACCATTTCAGTAAAGCACTTGGCTCTGAGACAGGGAAGGTGATTATATCTCCCATAGTAACTGTAGGTGCTGCAAGACAGGAGCTGATGGGAACAGTAGTCATCATTCACCGGAAATTCTCTGTCTACATAATCAGCTAAGAATGCAAGCCCCTTACAAATACTGACTCATTTGACCTCAGACTAACTTTATGAGATCAGAGATGTTATTACTCAGGTTTTGCAGGAGAAAAGAGGCAGCACAAAGAGTCTTGGCTTGTGGAAAGCACCTAGTTAGTAAGATGTGGAACCCGTGGAGTAGTTTCAGTCCAATGTGGACTGAGATGCTGGGTTTAACTATCTCAGGAAGACTGACTTTTCTTTTGACTTCCCTTTTATTCTGGCATATCCCAGAATACATTTCTAACTTTATAAAGCACATAGACACACAACAATTATATATTATCAAAATAGCCTGTCTGGGGAAGTATGTTTATCTGTTTTCTAATAAAGGGAAAATAACTTCATTGTTTTGGGATGTAAAAATAATACGTGCTTGTAAAGAAATATGGAACAATACATAAAAGACACATGAAAAACATCATCACGGGAAACTTCACTACATGGAAGCATCTGTGTAATGTGCTCGCTGCCATTTCTCAGTGCACAAATGCGCTTCCACCGATTTTTTTTGAGAACACAATATATGTGTTATTTTGCAATCTATTTCCATGGTTACAACGTGTTGGGGATATTTCTCTGTGACAGTGGGCTAAAGTATAGAACATACTTTAAAATATCTTAATACAACTCTTTGTTTCTAATTTGGTCAGCAAAGGAAGAATTGCTGAGTTGTAAGTTAATGTTGATGTTTTAAAATCGTAATTCAAATCTTAACTTCCCAGGTTAAATATAGGAGATGACAGGAAAACCACATGAACTTCTCTCTCTCTCTCTCTCTCTCTCTCTCTCTCTCTCTCTCTCTCTCTCTTTCTCTCTCTCTCTCTCTCCCCTCTCTCCAACTAAAACCCCCTTTTGATTTATTTATCTTTTTTTGAAACATTTTTTATATAATATATTCTGATAATGCCTCCCCAACTCCTCTCAGATCCCCCCATCTCCTTAACCACCACAACTTCATGCCCTTTCTCTCTCTCTCTCTCTTTCTCTCTCCCTCTCTCTCTCTCTCTCTCTCTCTCTCTCTCTCTCTCTCTCTCTCAAAACTAAATGAGCAGGGAAACAGAGTATCAATGTTCTTTGCTTGTACATTTTAGATTCCAAGTGTGTGTGTGTGTGTGTGTTTGTGTAAATTCTTGTGTTTTTTAAATTTAAATTTTGGAAACTTTCTACATAAATATTACATGTAATAAATCCTCTCTTCCTTTCCTCCCTTCAACTTCTCCCATGCAGCCTCCCATGCCTCAAATTCATGGCTTTTTAAATTATTGTTGTTGTGTTCACACATATACAGACACACATATACACATATACATACCTTTATTGATACAACCTGCTGAGTTTCTGTACTGTTGCTTATGTGTTTATGTATTTAGGTCTGACTGCTTGGGGTTGGATGACTGATGTGGGGATTCATCTCAGGAGCAGATCAGTTCTCCTTCACTCCACAGTTATTAATCACTTGTAACTTTTAATCTAGCGGTGGGGCCCTGAGATATTTCCCCCACTTATGCTGGATGTCAACTGGTGTTGGAATTATTTAGATCTCAGTTTTTTCCAGTGCAGCTTTGAGGCTGTACCAAACTTTAAACACTATCATATGGGCATTTAAATCACCTTCAGTGTTAATGGTTTTAAGAAACATGAGAATAAGTGTGATTTCTAACAACCCTTTTGGTAAGTGCACAGATCTTAAGATGAGGACAAAGTCTTAAAATGAGAGTATAAAAAGTATTTTTGGTTATTTTTACTGACTATATAATGACAAATGTAACTTCAGATTTTACTGAAATATTTTGAGTATTTCTTCTTCTGTCATTCCATGAAAACCCTTATATTTTCTATTTTAAAATAACACCGCATTTGAAAAATTATTTATTTTCTAATTCTTTAATAATTAATGGGATTAAAAGTAACTATTTTGCCTATTTGGTCATTTGTAAGTTTTTTAGATTGGTTATTGATATCCTCTGTTCATTGCTTATGTGTCCTATTTATTTTTATTGACTTTTATGTTCTTGTATATTAGGGTTATAGAGTTTGTTTTCCCATGTAATAGTTGTTTGGTTTGCTTTAGTGGTGTGCTTAATATTTGCCTCATAGTAATTTTCAAGTATTATGGGCTCAGACAAATCCTTTCTTATACAATTTCTGTTTCTATCATGAATCTCAGAGGGAGTGGGGGACATGGGAGGTGCTGGGGGAGAATAAGGGAGGGGTACAAATAATACAAATTCATGCATGAAGTTCTTTAAAAAGTAAAATTGGAGCAAATAAATAAAATATGATCTTTGTTCAAAGAAAAGATTTCCATCCTGGGACCAACTTTAACAATGCCTTCTTTATTCATTATAGCAATGGCTTCTTTTTAATGTGACACAGAGCCAGAGCGGGACATCATTGCTTGTATATGCCACACTTAATGTTTGTAAGAACCTTCCCAAACACTTTCCTACTTAGTTCAATACATATTTTTACATTCTTATCAACATTCCTTGCATGAGGACACCAGTAGGATAGCATAGATAACTCATCCCAAATCACACATCTGGCGAGATTAGACTATTGGTTCAGCAGAGGCACAGTGACCCTGGGTGGTGGAGAAGTAGAGAAAAAGAAAGATAGGGAGTGTCCCCTATTGATAGAAAGATCAGGGAAGAGTTCTTGACTGTTAATATGATCCTTCATGTCATAATCGGATTCCAGTTGAGTCTTTTGAAAGGAATTTCAGTCGGAAAGCAATTAGAGGTTAAAAGAAAAGAGCTATTGGAATGTTTTTAAGAATAATGTGGGGTGTGCTTTGGGTTTAAGAATTAAGAGGATGATGTCCAAGTAGTTAAATGAATTTGTGAAAATGGGTCAGCGAGAGAGTACCTCATCCAAATGCCTGGTCCATTTTCAGGCGGGCATATTGAGCAAATTCTTCTCTCATCTCATTTCCAGTAAATAGTCAGAGCAAGTATTAAGCAGGATTTTATATGTACAATTAGAAAGGATTTTATGCTTAGTATTATACTGGATTTTGGTGCAGATAAATTTGTGGAACACTTTCAGTCTTCAAGTCAGCCCCTATTACTAAAATAAAGAGCTATATAGACAGGTTTTAGGAGGTACCACATCAATAATGAATTATTAGTGCAAGGGTACAGCAATGTTTTCATAAAAGCACTGTACTTGAGACAACACAACAAAATAAAAAGTTGTTTAGCTTTTCATCCTCTGCTCAGGATAAATTTGAAGAGAGAACAGTGAGCACGATTCCTGGTCTTACAAGGATAGAAACAAAACTCAATTTCTTCAAGGGGAAAGGGGATTCTGTGCAGAACAAGGTAAAGCTTTGTATTGGGGAAAAAAGCACATTTTACTTGGATGGAGAAAATGAAGCATCATTATTTTCTAATATACCTAATCTTTTGGCATTCATAAAGGTTTTTAACAGTGGTGCGAACTATGGCTTTTTAATATTAGTCTATATTCTTATTTTATTGGTTATGAACCTCAAATTCTAATTTATAGCTTTTCTAGAAAATGACCCTCTTGACCTCCCACATGAACTGCATCTAGATCTTTCTGGGACTCTTCTTGACAGTCAAGTGAACAACAACTTACTTCTGTGGACCGCTTGGCCTCTTCAGTTTTCCCCTTCATCTGAATGTCTTCCTTTATCATCAAACTAAGGTGGGATTCTTTCTGGCACAGAGAGCTCTTAGGCTGAGAATCTGTCTGCTGACTCCCAGCTTTTGTTTGCCTGTGCCACACTTAGATGTTATCAGCTGGCTGCTGAGTGGTGCTTCACTTCTCTCAGGCCAGGTCTTCTGATTGCTGGGACTATACACATCCTTGGGTCCCGTCAGTAATGTGTGCTAGGCTGGAGGTTTAAACATAGCTCAGTGGGTCAACAACCTTGGTTGTTTTAGTGACTGGAGGAAAAGGCTCCCAGAACCAGGACCTTTCCCTGAAGTTAATTCCTTCTACATCAGGTTTGTTTTTTCTACTAAAGTCACACAGGGGCCACAATGAGATGTGGATTGTTTGATGGGGTAGAAAGCGTACATGGACAGATTGGAAGACTTGAGAAATGCCCTGTCTCTTTAAGCTGCACCCTTCGGTAATGTCCATCTGCTCAAACTATTACTCTAGGCATAGTTGTAGTGAGGAATATGATCCTTGACCACATCTGGATTCAAGTTCTGACTGAGCTGCCGTTTTCCATGCAGGTGACACGCAGGCAGTTGCTCACTTCTAGAGTAGTTTTATCATTTATTATGTGGGCTTTACATCAGTATAATAACAGTAGCTATAGTCACTGTTAAAGGAGATAAGTTATATAGAATGCTTTTCTAGTGCTTGACATCAAATCGATATTCAATAAAAGGTTTCTTAAGGTTCCATCACCTTCCGGTAGCTCCGTGGGCTGGGGACCAAGCCTTTGGTATTTGGGCTCCTGGGCAACATTCAAGATCCAAACTACAGCACCTCTCTCAAGAAGAGGAAGGAGTGGCCACAGAAGAATCTGCAGTGTCATGTGGTGAGGTGGTGGAATTCATTTAAGAAAGTGGTGTGCATGGTGGGAGTTAAAGAGCAATTCACTGTAGAGAATGTTTTGGTAGGAATTCCCATGAGTATTGACCAGACACAGAGACAGCTAAGAATACAGATTGTTATTTTTCCCACATGGCTTGATTAGAATGGGAGAGAACTTTTGTTACCTATGGTACATTGGTCTGATTCCAGAAACATTTGCTATCCATTCTGAGCCAAGCATTATTTCCATTCTGGAGACAAAAGATGACTAAGACAAAGAATCTTCTCGCAAGGGTTTAGAATCCAAAATGTAATAGAACTTGGCCCGAGAACTTATGTTTGATACTTCATTCTTCCTGTTAAAATGTCAAAGGGGGGATATTTGAAATGTGAATATTCTCATTAGCATGATATTAGCTCCTATTTCTATTAACACATTACCATAGATAAGGCCAAGTACAAGGCTCAGTAAGTTCATGGTGAGGGCCTGTTTTCTCATACAGTCTTTTCTTAGCATCTTGCACAAGTTTGAAACAAAAGCACTCATTCTGCCTCTGTTGTAAGGTTAAAACATCACTGAGATCTTTGCCCTAAAGGCTCTTCCTTCCCAAAGGCTCCACCTTACAAAATGTCATTGCCTATCCTATGCCCCGCCTATCAAAAGTCCTCACTTACAATAAAGCCCTCTGGACTGGTTGGTTTTTGTCAGCTCGACACAAACCTAGACATATTTGGGAATTTGGAATCTTAATTGAGAAAATTCCTCCGTAAGACCTGCCTGTAGGAAAGTTTATAGTACATTTTCTTGATGTTGGTGGGAACATACCAGTGAGGGGAGGGGAGACTCTTGACAGCTGGTCTTGATTTGTCTAAGGAAGCAGGCTGAGCAAGCTATGAGGAGAAAACCAGTAAGTAGTGTTCCTTCATTACCTCAAGGTAGCTGCCATGATTTCCTTCTGTGATGGAATGTGACCTTAGAGTTAGTTGCATGATGAAATAAACCATTTCCTCCCCAAGTTGCTTTTGGTCATGGTGTTTTATCACAGCAATGGGAACCTTCATTAAGATACCCTCCCTCTTAAGGGTGACATGTTGAGGGGTAGGATTTTGACTTCTGGGTTTTTATGGGACATAACATTCATACATATATCAAACATATTTATTGTATAAGATATCAAATGCCAACTCTATCTGAAAGTTATGTGCTAGATTGAAAGGGACACTTGGATATTCCTACATACAACATTTCTACATTTAGAGATAGAATATGGCTAGATGCCTAAATATAATTTTAAAATGCTCCTAAATTAAAGAAGTAGAAAATAGATAATAAAAACAGAAAAACTAGCTTCATAATAATTCCAGTAAATGTTTATTTTAATGTAATAGTATCTTTATGATCAAACTAAAAATATTATATAAATGAAAGCTGAAAATAAACAAGACATTAATTTCTAGATTGTCACTTTTTAAAATATTATCAACTTCAGGTCAATATCTGGACTTGTTTCTGTAGGCTGGAGTAAGAATATGAAATATTATTCTTCTAAAGGAGAATTAAAGGACTTGGGAATGTGTAGGCTTTCATTCTGGCAGATATATTTTTCTTCTACTCGACTTACTTAACACAGGTACTGCTGGAAAATTGACTATTGCCTTGTGCCATTCTTCACATTCACGCTTTAGTTTTTGAAAGTTAAAATTGTTAACAGCGGTAAATGACCTGTCCTCCTTCGGTTCTCCTGTGTCTGTTGAGCAGCTGTTTCTCCTCATAGGGAGAATGAAGGCATGCTTGGCAATAATGTTGCTTTTGGATCTGAAGTGTGGGGTTCAAATATGGGTGTCTGTTATGGTCTGAATGTAAAATTCTCCTCACAGGTTCATAGGTGTGAACATGTGCTTCCCAGCTGATGGCTGTGTTTTGGGAAGTTGATTAACTTTGGGGACATGGGAACTTGCTGGCTGTGGAAGGCCACTAGAAGTAGAACTTTGAGGGTTTCAACATACCCAGTTTCCAACTTTGCTCTTCTGCTGAGCATTCAGGATATGAGCAGCTTCTGACACACACTCTTACTACCATGATCCCTCCCATGCCTTCCCTGTCAACACACACTGAAACCCCAGTCAGAATAAACCTGTTTCTTAATGCTGTTTTAATTGTGTATTCTGAGGCAATGAGGAGAACCCACTAGCTGTGCATTAGCATTTTGTACAGACACTACATTTTGACACTCCTTGCTTGTGTTACTTTGGACCATTCATTGACATTTCCAAGGTTTTCATACCTTATTACAGATGAAAGATTAACATCTGCCTTGTAAGTATTTTAAAGAGCTGGAGATATATGCTATTGGCCTTTGGTGTCTAGAGAATCTTTGAATTGCAGAATCTTTGTCCCAAGAATACCCTTAGATACTAAAATCTGCACATGGCTTCCTCTTTTCTATAAAGTTTCATAGTATTGCACGTGGCCAATCAATACATCTTTAATAATCGTGTCTAGATTATTTATCATAAAAGTTGTTTTATTGTATTGTTTACAGAATAATTATAAGAAAAGTCTATGCATGTTTAACATAGACAGTCTTTCTTTTTAACCTGTCATGGGTGGTTGAATTGTCAGAACCCATAGGCATGGAGGGGCCACTCCAATTACTCAACAACGATTTACTAAGCACCTATTATGAGCCATCTGTTGTTCTGGGTTCTTGGGATATAGCACCAAAGTTGACATAGACTCTAGCTGTCATCAAATTTATGTCCTGAAACATGGAGAAAAAAATAGGTGATAAATAAAGAAATGTGGGAGTTTATGGTATATCAGTGGTTTATAATAATTGGCCTATGGAAAAATATGAGAAGAACAGAACACAGAAATTGTAAAATGAAATGGGAGAGTCAGGTGTGATTATGGGAAAGGTCGTAATTGAAAAGCGAAGGTGACCTGAGGTATTTTGTGAACAATCTGGTGGAAGCACCTTCTAGAAAGAGTGAATTCATGGGGTCATGCTCTTTGAAACTGCGGGATTATGTAAGCAAAGTTTAACAACTGAAGAAGAGCGAGCTGAAAGGCAGTAAGGCTGATGACAGGTAAAGGAGAAAGGAATATGTAAGTATACACACACATACACACACACACACACACACACACACACACACACACACACACACACACACACATATGTGACCAATATAGAGAATGGCCGGTTGCCTTATTGTTGCAAGAGAGGATTAATGGACTGAGGCAGGCATAAAGCTGTTTTTGTGCAATCCATGTCCCTGAGGTGCACATTGAGGAGACATATAGGATCAAGACACTGCCCACTAATTAGCCTGTGTTTTGTTTTTAGTCCTCGCCAAGAAAAGACCCCAGGGCTCATGCTGGTCTGTTCTGTCATCACAGGAGCATAATTTATTAAATTTGTTTTCATGTGTTCATCATCATATCCCTCTCCTGTTGCTACTAGGCGTGGCATTTATATATCTTCAAGGAAGCACAAACGAATATATTTATATATATTATGTTTATATGTTTTACATACATATAAAGTATACGTAAATCAGAGGAGAGTTCATTAGTTTCCAGTGGAAAATTTCAAGACAACTTATAGTTCAGGTCACATATTATAAAAACACAGCCAGCACTTCCTGCTAACCTTTGTTATAAAGTTGTATATATCTTTATTTTCTGTTTGTTTCTTACTGCTTCAGTGTTAGAATCATGTTTCCCTAAATTTATTCAGTGGTTGGAGTTCCATGCTGCTATCAAATCCTGTGGCACTCAGTCTCCATTCCTTCATTGGATCTTTTCAATTTACTGGGGTTTGGGTCTCCTGGAAATGTAAACACAAGGAAAGACTACTCCAGACTGCAACATTAGTGGTGACTCACTGGGACTAACTCAACTGAAATGGTTATAAACCATTTCTATTTTTGTAGAAGGAATATGGTTAACATCTGAGAGCTCATTATATATCATTAGCAATTTTAATTTTATACCAGCCCTTGGTAGAGTCTTCGATTTTAAGACACTGCATTAGCGTCTTGTTCACCTATTACTGTTCACCCTCTTTCACTTCCATTAGACGTTCTGTGGATGTGTTTCTCTATTGGCACTCTCAGTCTTAGCAATGAAGTGGGAATTAATCGTGATTTTTTTTTATTTTGAGATTGTAATTTAATTCCCCATTCCTTTCCTCCCTCCAAACTCTCCCATGCACCCCTCCTTTTTTCTCCTTAAAAAAATCATGGCTTCTTTTTTATCAATTATTATTGCATGCATGCATATATTTGTATGCATGTATATATATATATATATACACACACATATATATCTGAATATAACCATTAAGTCCATATAATACTACTCATGTGTGTATGTTTTCAGGACTGACCATTTGGAACTGGATAACCAATTGGTGTGCTCTCTCCTGAGGAGAACCATCCAGCTTTACTCAGTTGCCTGTAGTTCTTTGGGCAGGTTTGAAGCCTCGTGGCCTTTCCCCCGTGCAGTTGGACATGTTTGTTGGTGTCATCCATGTTCAACTCATGTTTAGGCAGTTATGCTGGGGAGACTCATGGCTGTGACTTCTGATGTTATTCAGAGACACAATATCACAGCAAAGTCCCTAGTCCTCTGGCTCTTATTACCTTTCCAGCCCATAATGTTCCCTGAGCCTTAGGGGTCAGAGTGTTTTGTATATATGTCCATTGGGACTAGGATCCACAACTCTGCTTTTGATTGGTTGTGGTTTTCAAATATTTTATACACAAGTTCAATGTATACATATCCACTCACATATGTATACAATGACAGAAATCAAGAAATTTTGGAATCATATACCAAAATCCAACTTACCTTTTTATGTTTTAGTTTCTTCAGAGTACTGTAATTTTTCTAGGTGGTTATAGAAATTGAATTTAGAGAGCCCCTACCAATTAGACTAACCATTGTTACATTATGTGAAAACTAAATATCACAAAAACTAAACATTTATACTTTAGTATATGGTCTGCTGTTCATTTATGTCACTCTTGATTATTAGTGGCTCATTTTATGTCTAAGGCCTAGATGATGTGCTCAGTGTATTCTATGGTTTCATTTACATTGATAAATTTCCACCCTCCACTTGCATATATATATATATATATTCCTTAAGAAAAAACATTTAACTACGCACTTCCTTAGAAACCATTTGCAAATATTTGAAAAACATACATAGAGTTGTTAAGGTATGACAAACCCAGCAGTTTTTTGCTTTTGGTGCTAATTTATGCTCTTATATAGATTATCTTCACACACACACACACACACACACACACACACACACACACACACAGAGACACACACACACACAGACACATGCACATCTCAAGAAGTAACAGATATTATCGCCAGGTAGGTGAAAGCAGAGATGGAAGCCTGGATTCCGAGTTAATATGGTAAACATTCTTAAGAACTAAAACACATTGAAGATTTGTAGTGCTTACTATAGTGATCTTGAATATTTCTTGTTAGATTTGTTCTGAGGTAATTTTATGGTCATTTTCTTGTATTCTTTTTAGAGTTCCTTTTCTAATTGATTATTGCTGATGTATAGGAGAATTTCTAACCCCAGTATGTTGATTTATACCCTGTCACCTGTGCTGAACCTAGTATTCTTATTTTGCTGGTTTCCCTTGGTGCCTATTGAGCGTCAGTCTTCTCAAATGACTTTGCCTGCCTCCATCCTAGACTGTTTTCCTTTTACACAATCTTATTGCATTTTCTTGGTGACTCAATAAAATAGGTCATAGTGGTTATGAAAATGGACATATTTTTCCTTTCTCAAATGTAATTGAAATGTTTTTAGTTTCACAACAAAGTGGGGTATTTCTTGCTGCTTTAACAAAGAAGGCAATTTCACCCTTTATAATTTGATAAGGTTTTAAAGGTGAAATCATTTTAATAGCTATTATGAAGTTTATGTGCATGTATAACATGTTATTACAGAGAACCAAATGAGTTTTTTTTATGTATACCTGTGTTTTAATTTTCAGTCATACATTAATTGAAAAAAGACTAAGGGTCTAGAGGTTTAAATGTTATTGTAGAAACTTAGCTACGTCAGTGAGTAAAACATTCCATGATTCCTGTTTCTTGGAGCTGATAGTCTAATGACTGAAGACAAAAAACGCAAATATAAATAAGACAATTGTATATTTAAGTACAGTAGAAATAGAAAGGACAGTGCAGGTAGGGAATGGGATATGGCAGAGGAGTTGGGACTGATAGCTTCATTCTGAGTATGGCTTGGTTTTGCAGGTTCACTCTGAACTAGTATACTATGTGGTGGGAAGGTGAATGAGGATAAAAACTGTAGGCTTTGACAGTTAGGTGTCCCCCTGTGTCAGCAGGTTGGCAGATGGATCTTAATGGGAAGATCTGTAGGTTCGTATGAAGAGGTTTGGGGAGCCATCGCCACTTCTTTCTCTTTGCTTCCCGACCATGAGATGGGCAGTTCACTTTGCAGTGTGTATTCCCCACTCTTCCCTTAGTAAACCCATCTGAGCCTTAAAGCAATGGATGTGTCTAGTCTTGTACTAAAATCTCCAATAAATATTTCTTTTTACGTTAATTGTTTCAGATATTTTATGATAGTACCATGAACCTAAGACAGCAAGGAATATACATAAGAGCTCATCATGACGACAGAAACAGAGCCAATAGGTGGTGCTGGGGTGAAGAAATCTACCTCCAGTGAACAGGGGTTCTCTGACCAATTGCATATAAGGAATGAAAGAAATTAAGATTTTTTTCCTCTGGGACATACTATTTTGTTATTTCTGAGGGTTTAGTATTATAAGAATAGATCATAGCTTGATAATTATTTTTATTACTTTATTATTCTATGTGTATATGTATTTTGGCTGCAATATGCCTTTGCATCACATACGGGCCTGGTGTCTTCGGATACAAGAAGATGACAGTGGATTTCTTGGAAATGGAGCTAGGGATAGTTTTAAGACACGTTGTATGTGCTGGGAATCAAACCTGGGTCCTCCATAAGAGCAGAAAGTGCTCATAACTATTGAGTCGTTTCTTCACCCCCACCACAGTGTGTTCTTTGAAAATGTGGGTAACTCAGTAGGCAGTTCAGGCTTTCCTCTGTCGCACAGAAAGCTGCTTGCCTCTGCAGCAGAGTGCTGGGATTCAAGACAGGTCACTACTAAGGCAACAGAATGAGAGAGCAAGTATTCCTTCACAGACTGAATGATCTCACTTAGCTGATTGAAAGCTGGCAGAAAATTCTTAGGTATAATGTTTCTTAATTAATTGAAAAGTTTTGTTGATTCTATAGACAAAGAAAAATTGCTGAAAAAAGTCTCAACATTCTTCCTTATGTTATTAGAGTTATTTACTTTCCTAGACAATACACACACCACACACACACACACACACACACACAGAGAGAGAGAGAGAGAGAGAGAGAGAGAGAGAGAGAGAGAGAGAGAGAGAGAGAGAGCTAGAAAAATCTTTACTCTCCTTTAACAGCAGTAAGGTCAGGGTTCCTAACTGTTCTTACCTGGGCATTCTAACTGCTTGAAATGAAAGGCCAGCTATTCAATAAATATTCTATTGTTTTTAAAATTTAAAGGAAATCATCCCTCTGAAGATTTTATTCTTTCATAAGGCATTGGCTGTTGGCAGTGCTGCTTTGGGCTCACACACTGTCTATTCTGTGTCATTGACCCTGATCTTGATAGCTGCTCCTGGCTTCATAGGAAATGCCCAAATGGGAAAGGAA
Organism: Microtus ochrogaster; assembly: GCF_000317375.1. Lineage (NCBI taxonomy): Eukaryota > Metazoa > Chordata > Mammalia > Rodentia > Cricetidae > Microtus > Microtus ochrogaster. The sequence continues at coordinate 13,049,283 of NC_022009.1, read as the reverse complement.
CATAAAAAATAGTGCCACTTTTTTGGAGAACCTTCTTGTATTTTCTTGTTGCTCAGACTCTGTCTATGTGCTTGACTGTTGTCTCCCAGAGTCGTGGGTGTGCATGGATGCTTGGATCCCTGTGCTGAATGCTGATCTTGGATTTCAGGTCTTGCTATTCTCATTGTTAGTGGTTGTTCTTTCCTGCAGTCCACCATCAGGCTGGAGAGAGTAAAAGCGCACACTAAACTAGCAGCAGCATGAAGACAAATCATAACAGACATTTCATTTCCTTCTCAGATAGAGTGACAGGCCTCATAAACGGGGGAGGGGGAATGGACAAGATCTATGCCGCTTGCTTGTAATTACTTCTGAAACATTCAGGGTATGACTGGACCAAGCTTTATGTTTCCACAGAGACTAAAATATTCTAAGTAAACAAGATTTTTTTTTCTACAATGCCTGACAAATCTGTCTCTCCTCCCTGAGATCCCACACCCAGCCTGAGTAGTTTATGTTAGAAAAATATGGAGAGCAAACCAAGAGAGTGGACCAAGAGAGCAAGCCAAGAGACCTCAGCAGCTCCCTGAGACACAGACAGCGACAGGACAGAGCAGACCAAGAAGAGTTCCCAAAGACATAGAAAAATATGATGGCATCAGACCTAGTAAAAGAGAGAAGAGCTTTTGTCTAGAGAGATGGGGAAAGTGTGGGACTTGTAGAAAGTCACAGTTTAAGCACCTGGAGGATTTAGGATTATAAAGTTACAAATATGGCTTGAAGATGGATCCTGTCTTTTACAAAAGGATCCAAGAAATAAAGAGGTGACAGTGTAAGGTTTACAGAATGAAACAATTTTTATAAATTAGATGCTATGGGCAAAGTGTTTGAGAGTGCTTTAAGTGGATTAGATATTGAGCTTATTTTTAAAGTTGAATTATATATATATATATATTCTTGAATGTATGTATATGCACCACATATGTACCTGATGCCCAGGGAGGTTGGAAGAAGACATTGTGTTCCCCAGAATGGCAGCTATGGATAGTTATAAGCCAGCATGTGAGTGGTGGGAACTAAACCCATGTCCTCTTCAAGGGGACAGACAAGGTGCTCTTCACCATGAAGCCATCTCTTCAGCCCCCTGAGTTCATCTTAAATCCATTAAACAACAGTTGCAAGTATGTGTTAGCTTACAGGAGATGTAAATGAGGCACATTGTTGATGTCCCCATAAAATGAGACAGGGATGGAAAAAACCCACCTTACAAAACAAACAAGGCAACCCATCTCACAGCTGGCGTGCTGCAGACAATGGGACCTCATGTGGCTCTTTCATGCGAGTGACAGTCCATTCACTTAACATTTATGAAATTAAATGTCAATCTTAAAGCAAAGGTGATAAACCCTTTGTGTTCTCTTTGTTCAGCTGAAGGATGGTTGAGTTTTATGTCCACTATTCACCCTCTGGTTATTTTCTTTACAAGAAGATGGATTATTCTTATCCTCAACAGCAAATTTGAACAGTGTTGGGCCAAATGAAAGAGAGCTTTGTGCAAAAGATAAGAGAAGGGCTTTCTTAGAGGAACTTGTTTGTTTCCTTTCTGCTTCAGCCCAGTCACTGTCTGAGACTTCCCATTTCATATGTGGTGTTACTCAAGGGAACGCCTATGTCATATTCCCTAGTGAGATAGACTGCAAACTCCACCAAATACAGGCAACATATGCCTGGCATTTAGGAGACTCTCAATAAATGAAGCAGCCAATGAATGAATGAATGAATGAATGAATGAATGTACCCTTGATATTAAAATACAAAATGACGAAAGAAAACCACTGCAACAATCAATAGCCTCATGAGGCTGAGTAAAACTGTAGTCTTTGAAAGGGTTTTTTGTTGAAGACAGGCAATTTTCCCAACAAGGGAGAGAGAGGATGTTGGGGAGAGGCAGATCTGTGGTACTCTGAGCACTAGCTGGATGTGAGTGGTCCTGGTTCCAGTCCCCAGTATCAGCTTAGAGTTTTGATCACTGTCCCCGGGGGTGTATCCCTTTTATCATGTCCTTGAAAGCCTATTTAAAGGCACTCTGTGGGTCCTTTTGATTTAGCGAGCCAAAGTGATCAAAGCTCTGAGAACTAGACATTGTTACCTCTCCCTGGAAGGCTGCCTTATCACTCCTCTTACTTCCCCTCCATTGGCAGCAGGTTCGCGGAGTTGGAAGCTGGGATTCACTCACGAAAAAGCAGGGGACGGGCCAGAGATTGTCACAGCAGTTGAACACAATCGACAGAGTAATTTTCTAACCTTTGGAAGTCCAAGATGCTTTCTTAATTGTCACACTCTCCCTCCTCCTTCCCAGTGTAATAGAAGAGAAGAAAGGAGATTTTAGCAAAGGAGAGAAAATAAGATGAACTCAAGCCATTACCATATAATCATTCTCTGGAATTAAGTGGAGGATGATGCTGACTCTTATTGTAAATATACATAAGTCTATTCTTCTGAGGGCACTTTATTCTGTGCTAATAGTTTTCAGCAGTCCCCACGCAGATTGCCAGGGGCTTCCCTTTTCCTTTTAAGCTCAACATAAATAAAGCAGTATTTATTCCAGAGGGTCCAGTGGACGGGGGGGGGGGGGAGATTAGAAGGCAGCACAGAGAGGAAAGTGGCTACAGAGACTGCTTGTTCAGGCCGCCTTACAAAGAAGATAGCATTCATCATAGCCTAGTATAGGACCAACGCCACCCGAACTCAGAGTGATTGCCGTGTTGACTTCTTAAGGCTCCCTCTAGCTAATTCTGTAAGATATACACAAAAAACAAACTGGCATTTAGAGCTGTGTTTAGATCAATGGTGAACTCAATTTTGAACTTGGCAAATAGAAATCCTCGCTTTGTCCTTTATGATATTATTTGCATCAAACTTTCTTTTGAATCTCACATACAAAGCTTGAGCAAGATAGCCAGTTAGTAGAATGGGTTCTAGGGTTTCAAGAACTTGGGTCTCATCCTGTTTCAAACACATGCCCTTCGTTTGGCTTGAGACAGGGAAAATGAATTGAGATGTGAATTCCAGTTTAGATTCAGTTCTGTTGTATCTAACTCCACTCTTGGGGGATATCTTTAGCAGCCAATTAACCCTCAGTAAATTGTCTTGAATAAAATAATAAAATTTCATTAAAAATGTTGTTTGTAGCTTTGATGAGGTCCTTCTTCTATGAAAATATGCATATGTCGTTGGGAATGAGGGACAGGTGACACGAATTTGCTGCCTGCATGAGAGGCAGGTGCATGTAAGCAGAAGCCATTGGGTCTCCTGGGGAGCCAGGTGGAGCAGATGCTGGGATGCTTCTGTGTTCCAGTTGGATGGGAAGAATGAAAATATCTCGTTAGCTAGACCGACTCTGCATTTCATCTGCTTGTGCTTCTGTCAAAATAGTGCGCAAGCGTTTCATAACAGCTCAATTCAATGTGGGGACTCTGCCCGTGTAGATTGGCAGATTACTGCTAGCAAGGGAAAACAGTTATAATAACGGAAGGAGAAAGGAAAAAGTAACTTTATTCTTAAGACAGATAGAAGTCAGTTAGGCTGAATTTATTGTATGCTTACATGGGAACAACTATATTTTACTTCCATTTACTCGTAATAAATAGATTATGGGTTTTGTGTGGACTACAGTGGTGACAAAGCCATCAGGAATGGTCTGGGGATGTTAAAAGATTCGCCTATTTTATTTCATGTGCATAATGTTTGCCTCCAGGTGTGTATGTACGCCACACGCATGTCTTCTGCCCAAGGAGGCCAGAAGAGGGTATCAGGTTCTCTGGAACTGACTTAGAAACAGGGATGGTTGAGACACCCCACATGAGCTGCTGTGTGGGTGCTGGGAATTAATCCAAGGTCCTCTGCAAAAAACGGATCCTCTTAAACCTTAAGTAGCTTCCCAGGCTTGGAATATAGTTTTTAAAATAAAATACCAAAATTTTATAAATAAATCACATTCTTTTAACTGTATTTTATGTTCCAATTTTTTTGTGAAACCAATTTAGGTGTGTGGCTTTTTATTTAAGAAATGCTCTATAATAATCAATATTTTCTGAAAATATAACAATTTAGTCTGTTGTACAATGACATTATTTGCATAAAATATAATCATTTTGTATTGAAGGCATAATAACACCAACACTCACACGTTCACTGTGACTTTGATGATTCCAAAAGCAGGGCCAGTCATCTAATTCTCTCTGATCATTGATTTGTTCTGTTTTTTTTTTCTTTTATGGTTTCATGAACAAAGCAGTCCAGTTTGTCACAGTAAAGAAATTTTTGCAGAAGCCCTGACACCTTCCCTGATCCTTTTTTATGAGCTCTCTTTATGACTGTCAGCATCCTATCCAAGATAAGATAATGGTAAAATGAGAGTGTAGCTTGAGCAGACAACACTGTTCTTGAATCTGAAGTTCAGAGACATGGAGTAATACAACTGACGACACTAAGCTCTTCCTCTGTGTTTGTGTTAGCTGTCTGCTTCTCCAGTCCGTATCTTCGAGTCAGGGAAGGATGATGGCACCTTTGTTTCTGCACAGGCAGGCTCTGGGCTGTCTTGTACTTCTCTTTCTTTGAGTTGAAGAACTTTATTCCTACAATGAATGTTTGTTTGTTTTACCCTGAGATTTGGTTGTAAAAATGGAAACCAGGGATGGATTGAGATATGATAGGTATAAGTGTGTGTGTGGTATTTTTCTACTTCTGAAAATAATTTAATATCTCTGGAAATAATTTTAATATGGCTACCCATATTTCATATTTTTATATTTCTTGAAACATTTAAACTTATCTCTAGCAATGCTTAAAGTTGGAGGCCTGATTTGTACCAGTTTTATTTAGTTTAGTATTTACCCACATATCAGTATTTTTGGTTGTTAACCTTTAAAGTTTCTGTGTTCATTCTATCACTGGTAAGCAGTGCATAGTTTACACATAGCAAATTCAGATTATATAAATATTTAAATTTACATTATCAGTCTTTGATCTTAAACCAAAGGCTTTAATCATCTATTCATATTAGTTTTATTTCTGATACATTTAAATCCATATCCATAATCTCATTTTGTGCTTTTATTTCTTCCTTTGAGTCTTCTTCTTTTCTCTTGTTCTCCTGTGCTATATATGAAGTCACAATCTTCACGAACATTGCTGTCATGGTTTTCCTGCATGCTTTAGTGGCTATGCTCAACAAAATCTCCTATTGATAGTTATCTCTGTTCTGTCCCAGGGCAATACATGTGTAAAATAAGGTCCATTCATTCAGTTTTGAACTTTCATGCCGTTTACTTCATCCTGTGAATTAGACATCATGGAGAGCAAAATATAGTCACAGTGACAGCTAGCTCATCCTTTGCTTTTGGAAATATAATCTTAGACTTTGAATATTTATAATTTTACTGTGTTGCCTAAAGTATTCATAGGTCCCTAAGACCAAGCCCCTGGTGCTGTTTACTCTTCATTAATCTATAATGTGGGACCATGTCATGTACTGAGCAGGTGCTTAATAAATACGTTCTGGCTCATCAGTTTCACATCAGATTATACTCATGAGTTTTCATTAAATGAGAGAATTTAGCATCCAAATGAAAACATTTGGAGGTTCCTCGGCTGTGGTTAGTACTGATTCGCCATGCTTCACTGGTGTGAGACTGACTCAACTGGAAATTTTAATTACTAAGCCAGTTTGGCACTGGACGTGGTGTGTAGGAGGATAGATAAATAAACAATGAGGAATAAAAAAAGTACTATATTTCATGCCTTTGGGAATGCAGTAAGAATAATGTATTTCGAATTCTCATTTGCTACATGTCTACCTAACTATACCCTTTCCGTTGGTTCCTATAATATTCACATCGCGTAGGAGAAGCCATTATACATTTGATTCTTTTGTCTTGTGCTGTGTCTTATAGGGCCATGGCAGAAAGAAGACACACACTACACTACCTTTCTTTTTATCCATCTTGTTCTTTCTCAGTATCCCAGCATCTTTCAGATAAAAAGCCTCTTCTTTCGTTATGCGCTGAACACCTTTGTTAATTTTCAGTCTTACTATTTTCACTTGGTTTGTCTAGAAATAGATTTCCCACAAGTAAAAACCTTGTTTTTTCTTGCCTAACAGTATCTTATCTTAAAAATAGCTTAGAAATAAACCTGAATTAGCTTAGGATAGTAATTAAAGGACTCCATATTAGACCTCTCTCACTCCTCATTTGCAGCCTATGGCCAAAGGCATGTTAATATTGCTTCTATTTATTTCCATTCTGCTTGTTTAAAAGACTCTTGCATTTTCTTTAGTTATGTTCAGTTTATTTCGATGTTGTTAAATCATTAGTCAAAAGTTGAAACACGGTGTTGATGGAGAAGGGGGCCACCATCACAAAGAACAAATGTGTGCCAGGTTTCCCTGCCCCTTCACAGAGACTATTTGTCACCTTGCTCAATTTCTGAAGAGCAATGTGTTCTTCGCTTTCAATAACTCTTTTCTTTAGAAGGGAGACAAAGCACTGGTTGGGTGCAGACCTTGCATATAGATGGTATTACATACACATATACAATCTTCAATAATTTATACGTTTTTCATTGAGAGTCTTCATTATAGCTGTGGGAACCAAAACGGTTCACCAGAATGCTTCCTAGACACTCATAGAGATTTTTATTTGTATAAACATTAAATTATGACCAGAATGACTGCATAAAAAAACAACATCATCCCAGGGATTCCACCCCAACTCTATATTAAACAGCAATTTTTGGTGCACACTCTGTTGATAGATGGGCAGCGCAGCTACTCTGACTGTAACACGGAACTCTGGAGAGCTTCCTCCAAGTAGTAGGACCCTTAGTGGTAGAATGCTTGCCTAGCATGTACAAAGCCCTGGGTTCAATCCCCAGCAGCCTGTGCAAGCGTGTGCATGTGAGCATACACACACACACACACACACACACACACACACACACACACACACACACTTCTACAAAATATTAAAAATGTATGGATTAATCTACCTTTTCTACTGGGAGAAGATCTTCACCAACCCCGCAACTGACAAAGGTCTGATCTCCAAAATATATAAAGATCTCAATAAACTAGACCGTAAAAGGCTAATCAACCCAATTGTAAAATGGGGCACTGAGCTGAACAGAGAATTCTCAACAGAAGAACAAATGGCCAAAAGACACTTAAGGTCATGCTCAACTTCCTTAGCGATCAGGGAAATGCAAATCAAGACAACTTTAAGATACCATCTTACACCTGTCAGAATGGCTAAAATAAAAAACTCCAATGATAGCCTTTGCTGGAGAGGTTGTGGAGAAAGGGGTACACTCATCCGTTGCTGGTGGGAATGCAAACTTGTGCAACCACTTTGGAAAGCAGTGTGGCGGTTTCTCAGGAAATTCGGGATCAACTTACCCCTGGACCCAGCAATACCACTCTTGGGAATATACCCAAGAGAGGCCTTATCATACAACAAAAGTATATGCTCTACGATGTTCGTAGCAACATTGTTTGTGATAGCCAGAACCTGGAAAAAACATAGGATCATTTCTAGAAAAGAGTCGTATGGATGGAAAGTTCTTTTCCCTAATTTCAAATGTTCTCTGGCATTGAGAAATGAAGAATGGAGTAGACCTCCATCTTGCGCTCTTTACCCCAAAGGCATTTTCATATGTGTACTCTGTGCTTTGCCCCGTTGTGTTCACATAGCTGGGCTTATGAAAATGACAGCAGATCTGATTGATGCACAGCTCCAGCACTTTGTGGTTCATTGGCAGTTGAGGTTTGGAAAGAGGATTTGCTTGAAGATCCCCACCATTTTCCTTCTGGACTAAGAGATTATAGAAGGAAGAGCAAGGTTCTTGGAACTGGTTCTACAAGCTCATTGTGGACAAATCTGCTGCTTGTTGAATTGAAGACACAATGGAGATTTTCAATATTTTTACTTCTTGGAAGAACTTAGGATTTGAAAAGTGTATTATTATTATTATTATTACTGTGTTTATGGCTTGGTCCTCATGTGTTAATTTTCTTCTTACAAGGATCAATTTAAAATATATGTAAATACAGTTAGCATTATTATCAAGAATTTACAGGAAGAGTTTTCAAAAAGTAGACTTCCCATGCCTAGGAAGATGTTGCTTAGTAATGTTGATGAACCTTTACAAGGTGTCTCCTATGAGTTTGCTTTTCTTTTAAATGAAAAAAGGTGTGTTTCTGCTGGCCTCTCACTTTCGCTCTCTTTTAATTATATTGTTAGTTAGCTTTCTTGTTGCTGTGATCAAAGCATTTTAAATTAAAATTAAGGAAAGAAAGCCCCTCCCCCCGATGGTTTCAATTTATGGTTGCTTGGCCACATCTACTTAGTCAGAACATTATGGTGATAGGGGCATATGGTTATGGATATTTTTTATATCATGGTGATGAGGGAGGGGGAAGGAGAGAGGGGTATAAGAAGAAGAAGGGGGAGGAAAAGGAGGAGGAGGAGGAGGAGAAGGAGGAGGAGGAGGAGGAGAGAGAGAGAGAGAGAGAGAGAGAGAGAGAGAGAGAGAGAGAGAGAGAGAGAGAGAATATGAAGACAAAGAGGCAAAGAGAAGACAGGAGGTTACCATCTAGGACTAATCTCTTAAAAGTTTGCAAAAGCTCCGAAATAGTACTACCTGAAGAAGAGTCTCCCAGTATATAAACCATTTCTGAAAGCATTTCACATCCAAATCATAACATTTCTACAGTAAGAAGGCTCACTTAAATAATATACATGGTAAATTTCAGTTCTTTGCCCCATTTTTATTAAAGAAGTTACCTGTTTTATTAAAGTCATGAGACTGAGTGAGTTATTTTTTATGTAAATTAAATGTAGTATGTTGGGGGGTGTGTGTGCGCGCACACATGCACACATGCACAACATGCCGTGTTATGGTCATGGAGGTCAGGCAGTTTACAGTAATCATTCATCTCCTTCCACTATGTGGGTCTTGGGGATCACACTCAGGGTGTTGCTCTTAGTGGCATGCACCCTTTACCCCCTGAGCCATCTCTAGGGCACTGATTGAGTTGTTTTCGGCTGATAGGTTTCTAGGTCTGTATTAGTAGTTGAAGGTTTAAAATTACAGGCCATATGGTTATTACGATCCTTCTGTAATTTCCTAGGAGACTGAATAAAGTATATCCAAGGGATATTTATAGTAAGCATAATGCACTAAAACATTTCAAAAATAGAAAAAGTATCTTCCTATCTCACATTCTCAAAGCTTCAAGGCCTTATTTAGGACCAATTGAGCATATTGGAATTATGTATTATTTATAATTTTATTAACAGAGTCCAAAACTAAAGAAAGGCTAAATGTCAAGTTCCTTTCCATTATTAGGTTCGGTGTTATGAATTTAAGGTCTCTTTGGCTCTATTTTGAAGTTATCATTAGAGAAGATTATAGGCCTGGCTATCTACAAATTCCCAGCTGTGAGAGAGAGCGCAATGCATTCATATAGCGCTCTAGAAATTAAATTAATAGGAGTTATCTTTTAAAACATCCGGAAAGTTTATTGAGCTTGGTGAGTTTAATTTCAGAGCATTTAATGAGGGTCAAAGGTGAATTCATTTAGTGAAGGCTGTGGGTGGAAGAAACTATGTCACACAAAGAAAGTACGAGTGGAGAATGTCTTACAATTAGCATTTTGCTTCTAATATATCAGCCATACAAAGGCTGTTGAGATTTGGTTGACTGTTAATACATGGGAAATCATTGGCATCCAACTTCAATTTCCATGTGTTATAAGGGATGCCATTTGAATATCCAGTTTTACTATGCGATGATTCAAACATAGCATAACCTTCTGTAAGAAGAAATTTATGTTAATTGAATGGTGATGCCTCTAAACAGGGAGGAGATCAACATGAGGGAGCAGAATAAACACACACACACACACACACACACACACACACACACACACACACACACACACAGAGTATTACTCAGCCATAAAGAAGAATGTCAATTTCTTTTCACTTGAAAGAAATGAATAGAACTGGACATCGTCACTGTAAGCAAAATAACCAAGACACAGCAAGACGTGCATTGCATGTCTTCTTTTATATCTCAAAGCTTAAAACAAACACACAAGAAAAATACGATATAAAAGTAGAGGAAGGGCTATTAGGGAAGGAAAATTGGGCCAGGAGGGGAGGAGGAAAGGAGTGGGAAGGGCAGAAAGGGCAAGTAGGGAGGGTAGAATCAATAAAATCACCACATAGCAACATGCAGAAAGGTCATTAACATGTGTAATTAATACTAGTAAAGTTTTATGGTAATAGCAAAAGAGAACCAGAGAGGAAAAGCACCAAGGTTCAGCTAGCATCCCTGCCTTCAGCCCTACCCTGTCTGATGGTCTGTGCAGTAGATTCTGTCTGGTTGTCTGTGCAACCTCCCCTCTGCTTCTGAGTAGCTTCACCTGTTCCTGTCTCTCACTTCGCTTGCTGCCTCTTGGTCCTGCTACTCCTGACATTATGATACCCTGCCTCCTGAGTCTCCCTAGAGCATTCTCTGGGTTTTCTTTTGGGCCCCCATGTCCTGTTCTGCTCCAGTTTCCATTTGTTTTGTTCAGTGTTGTGCCCTCATTGCCTGGAACAGTGCTGGCAGCCTGCACATTCTTCATTAATAGATGTTGAATAGTGCATGCTTCTGCCATTTCATTTTCCTCTAGTTCTTCCTTTTGAATTCTCATGGGTACCCAACTTGTATCACCTAGAAGAAGGTGCCAAAACTCCAGACAAAAGTCCCCTTTTTATAAGAACTCCTGTGTACCCTGTCACCTCTAATCCATGATGTCTGCTGCTGATGTGGCCCCGGATGCTAATGTTATAAAGTGTTATCACCTACGAGGGCCTCTTAGAATCGATGCTTCAGGATAAATGTGTCTGTAAGTGTTGTTGACTTCTCCCAAAAGCTATGTTTCCACGACAAAGAAGTTCTTAAGTTCTGTTTAGGTAAGTGGAGATATTTTTGTTATTCCTAATTGGATTGAGGTCTCGAGTGTACAAACATTAAAATTGGTCTTTGAGAAAAGGGGCACAGACATAAACAGATTCTGAAGATGAGTAACAAGACGTTTGGCAAACTTAGGAAGTCTACAAACAATTATGACATTATTTTATGGGTCAAGATATACACATGCCCTGGCTTTTTAATATCTTATTCCTCCATTTCTCCAACTGAGAATCTAATATACTTCTCTGAGGGGATCCTTATAATTCTGCAAGGATGTCTCTTATAGGTGTGTGTGTGTGTGTGTGT
>NC_022009.1:13011248-13037873 GCF_000317375.1 Microtus ochrogaster | reverse complement strand
GAGAGAGAGAGAGAGAGAGAGAGAGAGAGAGAGAGAGAGAGAGACTGCTTTTGAATTTAACACCACAGAAAGTTAGAAATCCAGTTTGCTGTACTGAACATGAAGATATCATCTCTTTCCAGAGCCTGTTCAGCTGTATGCTGGGTGGTTAGAATTTCACAGAAAGCATCCTTATGAGACTCAAAGATTCTGAACTCTTTTCCTGCCAAGAATAACAGGGCAAGGCTAGACCTTACTATAAAGCTACAGTCCCAAAGGTAGTGGATGTTACCCTTCATTTCCGCACGAATTTCTTTTTCCTTGTACGCTTCCCCCACAAGCTCCAGCATCATAAGCACCCCTTATGTGTAGTGTTTCCATCTTTGTGGTTGTGACTGCTAAAGTTAGGGAGCAAATTAAAGTTTGTTTCGTTCTTCAAAGAAGAAGGCTTCTTATATTCTTGGTTCAATGGGGCAAAAAATTAAATAAATAAAATAGTCCAGGGTTACTTCCTGATCCTCAGACTCTTCATTGAGAAGTAATAGGCCGTATTATTTATTTGTTTGTTTAATTATGTATGTATACTTCCGTGTGTGTGTGTGTGTGTGTGTGTGTGTGTGCGTGCTTGCACTGGTGTGCATGTGTGCATGCATATATGTGTGATGAGGTAAAGAGTCTGGGTGTCTTCCCTCATCCACTGCTCTCCACCTTAGCTTTTGATTGCAGGTCTCTCGTTGAACCCAGACAGCCATTCTTGATAACTTGCTCTTCTCCAGCAGTGGGGTTACAGATGCGCAGGCACCTTGCCTAGCTCCACAGGTGTGCCTGGATCCAAACTCAGGTCCTCCAGTTTGTGCAGCAGGTATTCTAACAGCAGTGCCATCTGCCTATTCCAGTGCCATCCTGTGAAAACCATCAAGGGAAGAAAGCTTAAAAATGTTCATATATTTATTAGAAACCTTAATACAATTTTAGAGATAGCTCAGACCAAAGAATATATCATTTTTCCTTTTTGTTTGAAAGACGAACTAGACCTTTTTGAGTCCTCTTATTTTAAAAGCCTTATACCATCATGGTTGTTACTTCACCTAAAATGTCAGCTCTGTGCTTTTAGTTGGGATATACATACATACATACATACATACATACATACATACATACATACATACATACGTACATAAATGCATACATACACATCTATCTCCAGGTGATTTTTGAAGCATTGCTAAGAGTGAGGCCTTTGTTTTTTATACTCTTAGGAAGTTTACTATGTAGGCTACAGAGAGTGATGCTGAATTGCTGGAGCCATGTAGCTTTTGGCCTTAAGTACCAGGCAGTCTTTATGTGTCAATATAGTTCGTGGCAATGCCACAATGTCTAACGAATACAATTCTTGAACTCCGCTGGAAAGAGTGCACAAACTGGATAGCATACTTACAAAGTCTCCCTGAGTATAAATGGGCAATTGGAACTGATTTAGACATCTATTTTGCCAAATGTAGGTGATGATAACAACAAGACAAGTACCTCACTTCAGTAAGATATCTTGGTCACAGTTTATTTAAAGAAAACTAGGAGCAAGGGGCTAATAGAATACATCCCCTTTAAATTCCTTTCCTTTCTGTTCAGAGATACAGAATTAGATAATCAAATATGGAGTTTTGTTTAGATATTCTGTTTTGTGTAGAAATATTGTATACCCTTGAAAAGCCCAGCCTCCCTTATCATCAATTTTACTTCCAATTTACAGATCTTAATTTCTGTTATTCCCCTTAATCATCTACTATAATATCCATTGATCTAGTTTTGGTCCTATCCATATATATGCATATACAATAAACATATATGTATGTTATATACAACACACAAGATAATTATATATACAACTAGTAACACACACATATATCTATACACGTACATATTATACATACATACATACATACATACACAGAAAGGTAATACTTTGCACATTATTGAAGTGCTCCATTAGTTCAAAACTATCCTGTGCTATTCTCGATTCTTCAATAGGAAAAAAACATATCCAACTATGTTGGCAGAAGTAATTTCTTTCTCCTAAAAGCATGATCAATGAAGTCATTTTGCAGACAAAGAGCTCATGACCAATTTCTTTCAAGCTTCAAATCAAGTTTGACAGCATGAAGAATTTTTATATAGCAAATGAAAAATTTTCGTTTGAACTTTTCAACCAGTGTCACAGCCATTGTCTGCTTCTATGTACATTCACACCAAACTCCCTGGTAACATCTGTAGAGACTGACTGAGCTAGAGCATTGTGCAGTGCTTCTGTGTATGACACACCAAACTCCCAGGTAACATTGGGGGAGACCAACTGAGCCAGAGCATTGTGCAGACAGCTGCCATTGGAGAGAGAACACAGCTCGCTGAGTCCTTGAGAACACCCACCTGCAGCATTCTGCTTCCTGGTAATTGGAAGTGTAGATGATATGGTCCAATATAAAAATCAGAGCACACACTCACGCTCCCTAAGTTATTGGCTTTGTTGATCAAACCACATGATGCTTGGTTGCTATATCTTGGGTTAATAGGATCCAGAGGAACCTACATGTGTAATTAGAGATGTTTTGAAACATCTGAACTGAAATTATAGTTTGAAGAGGCCCAGAGAGTGGTATTTCTCCCTCCCTTCCTTCCCCCTCTCTCCCTCTCCTGCATCTCTCTTCTGTACTCTCTCTGCAGGTGTTAAATTTTTCAAGGACAGAAGTGTTCAACATGGGCAAACATGACTAATAATTGTGAGCTGTTTGTTTGCAAACAGCCAAGTGTTGGCAGTGCGGCACTCTTTACGTTCGAGAAGTGCTGTGGGTTTTGGACTGGGGAGATTTTCCTTACACACCCAGGTCTTTCTCTTAACACATTTTCTTCAGAATTTCAACATTTTATCTGTGACTAGTTAACACTCTACCAAACTTCCCGTGTCTAATGGTTTATTTACTTGACTATGTGATAATAATTTATAACCAGGGCTAAAGCCTGCTTGGGTGATGGTGTTCACCACCCAGGCAGTGCATTCTGTCCACTCCTCTTCTTTTAATTTTTTACATTTATTTACTTATTTATTTATTTATTTATTTATTTATTTATTGTGTGTGCACGTGCGCACGCATGTGTGCATGCAGCTTATTCACATGTACATGCCATTGCGTGCGTATGTGAATCAGTGGGCCGACTGTCCATTCTCTCCCAGCACTACATGGGACCCAAGGATTGAACCCAGGACAACAGGCTTGGTAGCAAGTGTGTAAATTCATGGAGTATTTCGCTGCCTCATGCTTTTCTTCTTATATTTTGAGTTCTTATTTAACTCTCCATTTTTGCTTCTGGAGGCTAATTCTATGAAGGGTAAAGTACCCCAAGTCCTCTTGTTGTTTATCCATGCTCTCTGACAACATGGTGTCTCACATATAGGTGTTTTGGAAATACATGTAATAAATATGTATGTATATATATTTCACCATTTCCTCAGCGTATCTTAATATTACAAATATTCAAAAGTTTTAAGATGTGATACGTAGCATAATTTTTCATTACCCAATCCTTCTTACCTAATCATGCAACAAACACACTTGTTAAATAAGCATTTTAAATTGAATTCTTTAATAATTATTTATGAGTTCAATTAATAGTGAAATGATAGTATTAGTTATGATGGACTTAATATATTCTGAGCATAAAGAATAGAGCAATACAGACTTTGTTGATACCCCATGAGCCCTTACCCTTGGGAGGAATGGAATGGGAAGGTGGCTGGGGGAAGCGAGAGGGGAGGAGGGATGGGAGGGAGAACGGTGGTTGGACTGTAAAATGAAAATAAAAAGAATGGAGCAATAGTTTTAGCTACTGTAATTACCCTAAAGGGAAAAAGAACCTAGACGCCCTGAAGGACAAAGGACAAAGCTATTTCATATCTTGAGAGGATCCATGTGTTTTGTTTGTTTTGTTTTATTTTGTTTTTTGATTCTGGTGCCATATTAGAAGGTTTTACTTTTTTTTGGGGTGTGAATTGTTTGATCATTTTTTTTTAAGTATTTCAAGACTCTTTTCCTGAACCTTGAAATCAAACATACAATGACGATAATGACTAGATTATGTAAATTCTTCCTTAAGGAGCTGATCTTTCTGTTTGCTCAGCAGGATATTCGCTTTCAGAGCCCTGGGTTTGAGATCACTGGTGAGTCTTTGTAAGTTCTCATCTTGTAAAGCTGCTACTAAATCAAGGGGTAATTGTCCACCTTCTTCTCAGTGCTTTACCACAAAGTCACTCAGTTTATGACTGACCAGCTCTAAGTGATACTCCTTTAAGTTACAGAATTCTGTGAACTTTCTGTGATTTGTATATTTAGTGATTCATACTTAGAATTTTATATTTTCATTATCAGCAATTTTCAGTTAACTGACTGTTTAGTGGCCTTCTATTATTTGTGTTTGTATTTTACCCTTTGAAAGACAGCCCATGTATTTATAAGTATCCCTTATATGTATATGCCTTGAGGCTGTGAAAATGGCAAATATAACTAGGAATTTTCACTTTTTTATGAGTACATACTTTTTATCGGCCATCTCAATTTCATTTTTCGTTGTATGTGCTGTTTACAAGGACACTTTCAAAAGCGCTGGATTACCAGCATCCCATTCTGGAATTTCGATATTCTTGACTTATATCCCATCATCAGTAGTAGCTGAAGCTTTGGGACCAACCCTAACCCCAAGTCACCCTAATTGGTCAAAATCATCTACACAGACAAAACATATCTTTCAGAGAAAATCTTGCATTTTGGGAGATAAGGAATGGACTAACTCATTTGCTAGTTTTCCAAAAGACTGGATGTATAGTGAAACGGAGGGTAGGGATTCAGGAAAGACACTCGGAAAGCAGAAGGACAAGCATCTGCTGTTTATCCCCAAGACTGATGGGTTCAGCTCTACTGCAAGAGTGAGTACTGATTAACTCATTAAACAGCTCCCACTGAGATTCCTCAATGCAATTTTGGGTTGAACTGATGTTCGGAGACTTAAAATCTCATTGTAGAAGCTTATCATTGTAAATCACTGATGAAATGTTTAGAGATCTCAGAAAAGCTCACTTATTCATATAGTAGAAAGGAAATGCTAACATTCTCAAAGTCTCTTAGTATACAGGCGGTAGTATAAAGCTTTTTTGCTTAGTTGTCTAAATGTTAATTAAGCTAATAAATGTGTGTTAAAGTGGCATGTTTTATTAGTAAGAACCTCGGTTGGCTGTGCTTGTATCTGTGCCCAATATTGAAGGATTATGCTGCTCAGTTTCACTTCACCCAGGAAACATATCCAGTGTGTGTTCTAATAGCAAAGCTAATGCATGAATCTGCAGTTATAAGAAGGAATGAAAACTTTGCTCCAAAGTGATTTATTGTGTAAATTAAAATGAGAATCTGGCACCTAAGGGCACATGCCACACTGTTTTAGAACCACAGGTGCCTGAGCTCCAGTCTGAAGTTTCCTATGCAGACCTTAGCGTTGGTGAGAGACCAGCTTCAAGTGCCATTTTAAACATGAGTGTGGCTACCAAGTTTCTGGCACCTTGCTTGTGACGTTTAGCTGATGTTCAATGGATTGTATATATGTTGTAGAGCGTAGCTATCTAGCATGCAGCTCAACACCGGTTCCATTAGCCAATATTTGTTACATCAGAAAGAAAACTATTTTTTCCAACAGAGAGTAGTAGTCTTCATTAGATAGCCAGGGGGGCGGCATTAAAGTATCTTCAGTGGATCCCAGAAGGCTGCTTAAACATGATTATGTGCTTATGGAGACGTAAGTCACAAGCAATGCCACACCAGTTTGGAATTATGATTAATAGGGTGGTATTTATTTAAAGGGGAAAAACTTGCAGATCACAGCCCTCTGTGCAACCAGGAAGGGAGTCTAGTCTGCGGAGCAGGAAGTGAGAGAGAGAGCGGAGAGGGAAGTCGCCGCTTTTTTAAAGGGAGAGAGACCACGCCCCAATGGGCTGGTATCTCAGCAGCTATAGGCTGGAGGAGCAGGAGGACCTCCCACAACATGCTTAAAATTAGTCTTCTCTGTATATGTGGACTTGTCATTGTAGGGGTGTGTGTGTGTGCGTGTGTATGTGTGCATGCATGCATGTGTGCGTGTGTGCATCGAGGTCAGAGGTTGGCATTGGTATCTTTCTCAATCAATTACTGTCCACCTTCACTTTTAAAATATGTTCCCTATTTAGTGAAATTGCAGTTCCACAGTTGAGTAGACTGGCTGGCCAGCAAACCTCAGGTTTACTTCCCATCTCTGCTCCTTCAGTGTTGGTGTTCCAGATATGTTCATCCCTACCTGGCCTTTCTGTGGGTGCTGTATATCTAACTTCAGGTTCTCATCTTCATGTGACAAGCCCTTTACTTACTGAGCTATCTTACCAGCTCCTAACATCTTCTAAGTGTGATAGAGATAGGTTTGTCAATGTTGTTTAATAGAGATAGGGTTGTCAATATTATTTAATAGACATAGTTATTGTTATAGCTAATGTTATTTAAACAGATACTGTATAATTTGATCATGAGCTAAAGCTTTGAAAATAGTCTGAAATAAGTAGTGGTATCTTCCATGGAAAATGTTAAGCAAGTCATAGGTATTTACTATAATTATATAGTTATATATTCATATAATATGTAATACGTATTTTTCTTTGAACATTCAATAGATGTATACAATGTGTCTTGGTCATATCCATCCCTCACTCTCCCACCACCAACTTTCTCCAGGACCCACCATTGCATCTTTCTCAACTTTATATCCTCCTTTTATAGTTTTTAATACTTTCTTATTTTCTTAACCCATTGAGGCCATTCAAATGTATACAAACATGGGGTTATCTAGTGTAGTGTGGGGAACTTCCCAGGGGACACAGTCCTCAGGAGAAGTCACTCTTTCTCCCCCAGCAGCTGCCAACTGCTGATAGCTTCTCACCTAGGGATGGGGTCTCAGGAGCCCCTTCCCACAGTCTTCTGCAATTTTGAATGGATTTGAAGTTGTGCAGGGCTTGTATAGGTAACTCCTGCTGTGATAGATACTTTAACATTGACTATTCTTGCATCTCATCTCTTAGAACCTAAGTATCATCTCTGAGTACTACTGACTACTTTTGGTGCCAAAATCTGGGTAGAGAAATATGATCTGGTGTGTGTGAACTGAACAATGCCTACTGCACAGCATTTTCGGGAAGGCTTGAAGATGTCTCTGTACCACATCAATACAACCAACTGAAAGATGATGAGAGTAGATCAGTTCAGCTCATATGAAATGACAGAATTGTTGTCCTTTCTGTGCCAATTAAAAGAAGGGGATAGCCACAGAAAACCTTTGCTAAGTCTAAGGGTGATGTAGCCTATGAATATTCTGCTTATTTCCATCTTCTAAGAATAGGACCATTTTTCTGAAGTGTTTTCAAGTGAACAGATATTGCAATAAATTTACACTGACTGTTCATTATTCAGCAATTGGATGCAAAAGCAAATTGTGTCACGATACGGCTGCTACAATGATGTCCTTTCTTGCCCTTCCTCTATACTCACCTGAGGCCCACTTTCTGAAATTAATATTTCCCTCTCTTCTTTAAAGAATACCAACACATTATTGTTTTGCTATCATTCTAAACATTTTATGTAGTTTTCTTTTTTTAATTAAATTTATTTATTTATTAAGGATTTCTGCTTCCTCCCCGCCATCGCCTCCCATTTCCCTCCCCCTCCCCCGATCAAGTCCCCCTCCCTCATCAGCTCGAAGAGCAATCAGGGTTCCCTGACCTGTGGGAAGTCCAAGGACCACCCACCTCCATCCAGGTCTAGTAAGGTGAGCATCCAAACTGCCTAGGCTCCCACAAAGCCAGTAGGTGCAGTAGGATCAAAAACCCGTTGCCATTGTTCTTGAGTTCACAGTAGTCCTCATTGTCCGCTATGTTCAGCAAGTCCGGTTTTATCCCATGCTTTTTCAGACCCAGGCCAGCTGGCCTTGGTGAGTTCCCAGTAGAACATCCCCATTGTCTCAGTGTGTGGGTGCACCCCTCGCAGTCCTGAGTTCCTTGCTAGTGCTCCCTCTCCTTCTGCTCCTGATTTGGACCTTGAGATTTCTGTCCGGTGCTTCAATGTGGGTCTCTGTCTCTGTCTCCTTTCATCACCTGATGAAGGTTAATATTCAGGAGGATGCCTATATGTTTGTCTTTGGATTCACCTTCTTATTTAGCTTCTCTAGGATCGCGAATTATAAGCTCAATGTCCTTTATTTATGGCTAGAAACCAAATATGAGTGAGTACATCCCATGTTCCTCTTTTTGGGTCTGGCTTACCTCACTCAGGATAGTGTTTTCTATTTCCATCCATTTGTATGCAAAATTCAAGAAGTCTTTGTTTTTTACTGCTGAGTAATACTCTAATATGTATATATTCCATACTTTCTTCATCCATTCTTCCATTGAAGGGCATCTAGGTTGTTTCCAGGTTCTGGCTATTACGAACAATGCTGCTATGAACATAGTTGAGCATATACTTTTGTTGTATGATAGGGCCTCTCTTGGGTATATTCCCAAGAGTGGTATTGCTGGGTCCAGGGATAGGTTGATCCCGAATTTCCTGAGAAACTGCCACACTGCTGTAGTTTTCTATAGTGTAAAAAATCCATTTTTGTGAGCTTCCCTTTAAGTTGTCAAGTGCCACAGAATTCTAAGTGAAATGCCTGCACATTGAGGTCAAATCTTTTCAGAACCTACCAGCTTTGAGAAATCAGGTCTGGCTTTCTATTTTTGAAATGATTTTTAGTGGCATTGGGTTTTCTTCTTTGAAAAATTTTCACACTTCCTCTGAAGTTTTTTTGCCACCAGCCAGTAGATGTTAGCATGGAATAAAGGCGTGGGACTGGACTTCATGTACTTGTAAAAGAGAGGATTTACAACTCTAATACTTAATTGCCTGCTAAACGCCTGTTTCCAATTTCCACAGTTATTCTAAAGAAAATATAATCATTTATAGAATCATCCTCTCAGAAAGATATTTTCCAGGTACCACTCACTGTGTGCCTGAGTAAGAATTTGAATACATTTTTTTTCTCAGTGTTTCTCAGTGGTCACCATTTAAATCATCACCAAATCACAAATATAGATATATGGATTCCCAATTCAAAAATAGTAATAAAAATAAAAGTACATATTTTAACATATTTCATAGCATATTTAATGAAATATTCTTAAATACAAATGTCCTTACATAGTAGAAGGTAGTCCTCCTTTGGTTATAATTTTAAGAATGAACACATGGGGCTGTATTATGTTAAAAAAATAAAAGAACATTGGCTTTTGCATTGAACAAAATGTTGAACAATGTGTTTTTTTTACCTGTAAGTTTGTCTTCTACTTTAAATTTTTGTTTGTGCTATGAGATGAGAAGAGGTTTGTTTTGTTTCCTATGGAATCCTGTTGTTCTGCCTCTTGTATTTGGGACTACTAGATTTCCACCATTTAATTACCTTCAGATTAGTTGACAAAACAGATATAGTTCTATTCTTGGATTCCATTCATGTCTGTTTATCAACATAAGTTAACCACGGTAATGATATCTTTCATTGGCTAAGGTTGACACATAGCTAAATTTCACTTTAAATATTACATGGTACTTGGTTTTTAAATGCCATTGTCATTTTGTCCAGTCACATCACTTACATATAAATACTATTCCCCAATTTAGTATAGCTGTTCTATTTTCCTTAAGAACTTTACTACAAAATATGTAACTATCTGAAGGTTTTAATAGACCGTTACTACCATCATCAAGATATTCCTGCCCAGATTTTTGACATTAAGACTGGGCAGTGTGCATGTGTTATAGATCAATGGTAGATTACTGTCCTATACTGTAGCATGGGCATGGATGAATCTTAGATTCAGTCAGAGAGGTAGGGGTCCTTTTCTGAGTACCTAGAATATACCATCCTGCTATTTCGTCTTAGTAATCTTTTTCAATTTCTCTCAAAGCTTAACTGGTAAGGTGTTGTTATTTTTGAGGGGGTCAATGGAAAGTAGAAACGTGGGAAGATTAAGTAACTTCACTAGTCACAAATTAGTGTGGTGTTTTCTGGAACCGGATCCAATCGCAACTGTTTCAGATCTTCCATGTTCTTATTCTTGACAGCTATTTAAAAGTAAGACACGCATACATTTATGTGGAAGGTACTTAGTGTACCTCATTAGAAGGGTTTCTGTTTGAGTGTGTGTATATGTGTGAAGTTTGAATATTTAGCAATAAAAATATGCAAAATCCCCAACAAAAGCTACATTTCTTCACGGATGAATGGGCAGGAGGCTAATTCTAACTTGGGCCATGTTCTTCTATGAGTGCATTTGTTTGTTTCAAATAAAAAAATATTTTCCACATTGTCTCAGGCCTCGTAGGGGATAGGAAGACACTGAGCCCTGAGTGTTGCCAAGCAAACCCAAGCTCCTAACTAAAAGCAGAAAATCTGGACTCGGAGCATCCTTGAGAACATGGACACCTGCTGAACTGCATAGACTTCACTTAGTGTATGTCAGCAAAAGACTGGTGACAGCCCCTCGTGCTGCACAGATTCTGAGAGTGCTATCCTGTCAAGCTATGTCTAGGAGCTGGCACCTGAGGGCTTTTTTTTTCTTTTCTTTTTTCACCTGGAGAAAATCATTGAGAGAGAAGTTTGAGGACTGAGCGAAAAAAACAGACAGAAATTTTATTATATCATTCTACACCAAATCTTCTCAGAAAACCAAATATCCTCCTTCTGAAAAATAATGATTGTGGACCAAGTGGTTGGGCAGCTCACAGTTGCTCATGTCTGGTGCTCATGACACACTGATACACATACATGCTTGAGTTAGATTTGCATATTGTTTTCATCTTCAGATAAGTGATACAAGATTGTTTGCCTAATGACTGAAACAACCACTATACACATCACAAAAGCTATTACTTCCACTTACCAAGAGACACACTCAGTTCAATAAACTGCTAACAATATAAACAGCTGCCTTTCAAGTGTATTCTACATTTTAAATCGCCATTTTTCCTTAATATTAGTGAGAGACTAATGTGCTTAGTTATAAATTCAGATTTTCTTATTCTGTTCCAACTCTCATTTTTCTATTAATTCTCCATCCTCTGATAATTTGATGTTTGCCGATGTCTCTGTCCATGGCAAGAGTGTAAATTCTTGGACTTTTATAATAAGCAACCTAGTAAATTTTTATTTATTTGTTGGTCTTTAGTCAACACAGATCCCTTCAACCATGTGCTTTAGGTAGTTCTTATTGCTTATACTTATCAGAGTCATCTTCAAGGGAAGAGTGGAATTACTCATGAGGGGAGCATTATTTTGATTGCTGTTTTGTAATACAATGAAGTAATTGAAAATAAGAGCAGTAGACGTGGAATGAGAAACCCTTTGTTGATTTCTGCACTAGCTATGTAGCTCTGGCACAAAAGGGGGTCTTGTGTGATTTTTTTGAGTCAATCAACGAATGTTGCATAAAGTTATAAAAGAAAAAAAGAGGTCTTCCCATGAGCTGATAGAGACTTGCTTCAGGAAAAATACAAAGGCTCCTCTGAAAGAAACGGAATTTTTTTTTCACAAAGAAGAGGGAGGAGATGGGTGATATCATAGAAATAAAGACCGTCATGGGCTCTAAGTCTGCATGAGCTGACCTGGGAGATGCAACTCAATTAAAGCGACTCGGGCTCAGAATTGGGATTTCTGTGGAAGCTGCTTGTCTGGTTTTGACAAAGCTCCTTCTGACTTATGTAGACAGAGATCCCCGTCCCTACCCAGACAACTGTGCAGCTCCTACCTCCACCGTGCAACTCGTGGAAGTGTCTATGACTTTTCCCGGCTTTCACTTTCTTGTCTGTCCTTGCTCACATATGTTAGACAAGCAGGACTTCAATATTTCTTACCTAAGATTTAAGAGATCTTGTTTGCCCCAGTCCATCGTTTCCCAGGACACTTAACACAGATAATAATGGATGTGGTCAAATCTAGAGCCTGGCTTTCCAGCTCATGTCTACTGTTTAGACGAACCTTTCAGTGAAACTGTGAGACCCCTCAGTGTGCTACAACAGAGGGAAAGACTCCTTACTGCAGCCAGATGGAGCCGTTGAACTGTGACGTGATTACAGGATGTCATGTGATTTATTTATCATTACATTAAAGCCTCACCAAAAGGCTTGAGAAAACACTTCAAAATTGCCTCACTGGGGGCTGTTCTGGCCCGTGTTTGGAGAGAGACCCTCTCCCAGTAGGGTCTTCTTATAGCCCAATGTAACAATTTTGGCACTGAACAAAATGCTCTATTTGGCTATTATTGAATGCAGTTTCATTCATTATTTTATAAAAAGATCCTTATTCCCTTAATTTAATTTTGGAGATGAGAACTATAAAAGTAGACATTTGAGTAGAATAAAATCAGATGTTCTTAAATTAAAAATGTAGAACGACCATCCCTAATCCCCAAATATAAATCCAAATTTGAAACCTTTTGAGTGCCAACAGGATTTTACAAGAGGAGACTTTCACAGCTGAAAGCATACAACAAGCTGCAGTCAAAACAGGCATACTCAACTGAGGAAAGCTGGGAGAGAGGCGGCCCTCGCAGGGAGGAGCATACATACCAATAGCCTGTCAGGCAGTCAGCCCTGAAAACATATATACAAGTAACATTATAGCGACTCAACTTTTATAGTTCTTATCTCCAAAATTAAATTAAAGGAATGAGGATCTTTTTATAAAATAATGAATGAAACTGCATTCAATATATATATATATATATATGTGTGTGTGTGTGTGTGTGTGTGTATGTGTGTGTTATGCATGTATGTATGAATGTATATCAATATACATATATGCACATAACAACAATTAATGAAAAGGAGAGCAAGGAAGTTATAAGGGGGGACTTGAAGGGAGAAAATGGAGGGGGAAAGCATTGTAATTAAATTACAGTCTCAAAAAAAAAAAAAGAAAAACCCAAAACAAAACAAAAGAAAGGAAGTACAAATGGCTCTAAACACCCCACCATCACCACTATAAAACTAAACAAACAAGCAAGAGAGGCACACTCAGAATGCTGCATAAAGTGACTTTCAGGTTATGTGTGTAAGTTGTCTATGAAATGAATGAATTTTATGTTTAGACTTAGGTCTCATACAATACATATACATAAAATGTCATATTTGGAAAAAATATGGAATCAGAATCACCAAAGTATTCCAGATACTGCAGCTGTGCTTATTTTTAGAGGTGAAAGTCCTCACTGGCCTCTGTCCCATTCCATTGGCACCTGTCCCTCTAGGGGTGTGTTTCCAATCAAATGATTCATTTCTGCATGCTTGCTTTCTTTTTTCTCCTGCTCTTTATTTTTTCTCCCAGCATAACACATCTTATATTATTTGGGAATTCCACATATTGCACCCTGGTCATACTTTCTTCCCATCCCTCCCCTCCCACAAAAAAAAGAAGAAAGAAAAAAATTGTGTTGCATGTAGTCATTGGAGTAGTATCAATGCCTGCAGACTCGCAACTGAGAAAGCAAGAAGGTAAAGGCTTCTGTGACAACCTCCCAAACAAGAAGAAACTGTCCAGGCAGGAATCTAGTGAAGAGAGTTCTTAAAAATTGTGGCAAAGACGCAGAAGTGTAGCCCTCCATAAGTGACAATACACGCAGTGTAGCCCTTCATAACCGACAACGTATTTTCAAATGGCAAAGCCTTGATCCTTTGGACAAACTGACATTGGTTTGAGGACAAATTCTTCACACGGACCTGTTCTCAGGAGTCCAGTCACTCTGGGACATGCAGGAGAATGTTTGCTAAAGTGTTCCTCTGTAAAGAGTGCCAAGGAAATTTTATGAAGACTAATATTTTGGTAACTTGCCCTAAGCAAATGTCTGTTTTACTTAACCAAAATATCAACTATGTTGAAAGCAATATAGGAAAAGTAAATACCACAGAATCTTGGGCTTTGTTTAAAAGAAGCTTGTTTAACAGCAATTATGACATGGAGTACACATAGCCACGGACCTAAAAAAGACAATGTTAGGTTGACACTTCCACTTGTTAATCATTTCCTGTTTGGTCTTTTACCTTTGGGCACTGACATATTGATAGCATGTGACTGAGTGTCTCCTACTTGTCAGACATGGCACCAGAGACAGAGGCTATGAGTTGAGGGAGGGGATGTTGCATTGGGCACGTGGTAGGGGTCTTGGGAAGAATGTAGAGACTTGAGTAAATCCCAGTTAAAGTATGAGACAGAGTAACTGCAGAAAATATCACTAGAGAAAGTAGATTGCAGACACGCAGGACTCACAAACTACGATATCATTCATTCATTCACTTTTGCTGGGACTAATATCTGAGAATGTTATATTAATGCTGACATATCATATCTCATAGGCTTTTATTCTGCATAGGGAATCTGGTTTTATAGACAATAAACAGATTCACAATGCAATGTCAAGCAGTGGTGAAGTGCTGTGCAGAAAGACAAAGCTGGGGAAGCATGGGGAAAAGTGGGCTTTTTAGATGGAGACCCTACTGAAATAGGAAAAAGTACTATTTTTTTTTTTGGTGTTTTGAGACAAGGTTTCTCTTCTCTGTGTGTATCTCACACTGTAGACCAGGCTGGCCTCGAACTCACAGATATCCACCTGCCTCTGACTCTCTAAGTACTGGGATTAAAGGCGTGCGCCACCACCATCCAGCTAAGGAAAAAAAAGAGTCCTTTAAGCATGTTGTAGACATCAGAAATAGAAAAGGCAGCAGCTGATTGAGCAGGGAGGTACTGAAAGGCATGACTTCTGAGAGGCCGTTGCACAAAATGGGTAGAAGATGACACAGATTATACTCCATATGGTAGAATACCTAGAAACTTCTCAGGAACCCAACTGTGCAAATTGAGTCAGCTGTAAAGTCATGTACCAGCTGCTGTACTGACACCGAAGCAAGGCTGGAGCGAAGTAGCCAGGTAGGAAGCCATTGCGGAAGTGTGGGGAATAGATGCGTTTGTAAGGAATATTCTCCGGAAATGGTTAGAAGTGACCACAGTTGTGATTCTTTTAGAAAATGCCCAATGTGAAAAGTAGCCTAGTGTGCAGAAAGCCAATATCAGCGATTGTTGAGGCTGAATTTTGGAGGAGACCAAGCTGGGGATATTAGGGAGCCACCATAAGAGCTGGTACAGAGTGGCATGGGTGAATTCCTACATTAGCCAGCCTCACTTCTTTCAAGGCTGGTGCAGCAGAGCTGTTTTCATCCCTCAAGTACTTGCTGTACTCCAGCCATTTCCAGCCACCAAATATCGGAAGTGGGGTGCATGACCACTAATCCTTTTGTCTTTGGTGATAGCCCTAAGGAGCACATACTAAGAATGCAAAATCACAGGCTGAATTCTGAGTTCCTGTTTGCACTACCGCTGTTCTAGAAGCCTGTGTGGCACCCATCCCCATCTGCTGTAGGAATATAAGATACGGTAACTCTTGGTCATTGATAAACCATCTCCTTTGCAGGTTGTTTGCTTCCTTGGGAGAAAGTCCTAGTTATCACTCAGTTCTTCCAGTTGGCATGTGATCATTGGCAGGGATATCCTTAGGAGGTCATTGCAGTAATTCATCTGAGAGATGTGTGTGTCTAAAACAAGATGATGACTCTATAGCTTGGAAGACAAGACAGTTTTCCGGAGGGATGGCCCAACCTCTTGTTCTTTTAGATAGACTATGGGGGAATTATAAAGGCATCTGAAAATTATGAAATCTGGTAAATGTGGGTAGCGCATTTCTTTCCCACGGCATTAAAGGCAGCTGTCAGGCCCAGGCACACAGCTTCTTCACGTGAATGTTCAGTCTTAACCTACTGTCAGGTTATGTACTACCTGACAAGAGCCCTGAAGATCTCTTCCATCACAGGGTTATTATAGCTGACACTTCTGCCACAACAATGCACCATGTGGGGTGAACTTGATATGGCTTTACTCCATACATGTCAAACCTTGGCGGTAATAATTTACTGAAAAGGTGAACATTTGGCACCAAGCATTAGAAGAGAATAAAACCTACAGTAGCCTAGTGTCTGATAATAAAGAGGATTTGGAATATGTCTTACAGGGTTTCATGGGCTATGAAGGGTTTCATAGGATACATATCCTTGAACGCTGGAAATATGGAGACAGCTTATCAAATCAACACTTATGTGCTTTGAAACTTTAAACTGTTAGCTTGACAAGTTCCCATTGGTTCTACTGACTATAAGCAGCTAATTACATTGCTTTGTTTCTGTTGTTCAGCTCTTGTTGTGTAGGCACAAGGGCCAAAAGAATACTCACTTTCTCGGGAGTAAGGTCCCAGCCATTTATTCCACTTTTTTAGTTTCTGGGTGTGAAGTTTTCTTATCGCATGGGTTTGTTCTTCTAATTCAGTGGTGATATTTTATCATATCTATAATGGTCCCTTGCATGTTACACGTTAGAAGAATCAGCCTTGTGCAAACTTGGAGAGGAGTAATATTATTCGGTCAAGGAAGTGCCCCAACATGTGTGAAATGAGGCGCAGTGCTTCCAGAACCGTAGGGAAGATGATGTTACTCGGTGTGCATGGCTGTCTGAGACAATGCACACAAATCACAGAAACTGTTATCGTGTCTACAATAAATTTGCATTTTGTGCAGAAAATCTTCAAGCACACTGAAACAGTTGCCAGAAAGCATTGGGAAGGCACAGGTCAACACAAAGGGAGACATTATGGACTGGAAATGAATAGGACAAAAGGAGGCAATCAATAGCTCCCAGATATAAATGTGTTAAGTGCTTGGCTGCTTGCTATCAAAGTCTGACCATGGTACCAGCCTCTCCTGGGCCTCATGAGTGCACCTGCTCCCTCCTGCCTGTTGCTTTGATTGGAAAGTAGTTTTCCATGGAGATCTGCAATGTTTGTTGATTTTCAATGATCAAAACAGGTTCTCAAAACACACAAGTACGGGAAAAATGGTGTTTGTTGCAAGACTTCTTAGTGCTTTTGATATGCTAATATTCATTGTGATATGCTAATGTGGATTAGGACTCTCCATGAAAGATAATTAATATGCAATGTTAATGAAACTTATTTGATTGAAAATCCTTGTTTTTTTTTTTTCTTTTTCTTTTTTTAAAGAGAAACATCTGTTACCATCACAGGCCATTATTATAGTGTTCCAATAGATTACAGCTTGCAGATGTTGTCTGTTACATCAAATAAAATTCCTTACACCTTGACCAGCTAATTTTGCCTTATTTAAACATGTTCATCTTATACTCAGAGTCCGCTTAGTTAACCTGAATACAGGCCTAGCAATGAAGGAACACAGTGGCTTCAGATTCTAGAGCCGTGCTTTTATATTTTGTACTCATATGCATATAAGAAGGGGTGTGGGAAGAGTACCATATTCTGGAAAGGAAGAAGATGCTATGATTCTTTTTTTTTTCTCATTTTTTTTTATTGAGAAAAAAAAATTTCCGCCTCCTCCCAGTCTCCCAGTCCTCCCGCCCTCCCCCCCCTTTTTTCCCCCTCCCTCTCAAGTCTGAAGAGCAGTCAGGGTTCCCTGCCCTGTGGAAAGTCCAAAGTCCTCCCCCCTCCATCCTGGTCTAGGAAGGTGAACATCCAAACTGGCTAGGCCCCCACAAAGCCAGAACAAGAAGTAGAATCAAAACCCATGCCATTGTCCTTGGCTTCTCAGCAACCCTCATTGTCCGCCATATTCAGAGAGTCCTGGTTTATCCCCTGCTTTTTCAGTCACAATCCAGCTGGCCTTGGTGAGCTCCTAATAGATCAGCCCCACTGTCTCCGTGGGTGGGTGCACCCCTCTTGGTCCTGACTTCCTTGCTCATCTTCTCCCTCCTTCTGTTCCTCATTGGGACTTTGGGAGCTGAGTCTTAAAGAATCACATCAGGCAGTTTGAGAGGGAGGCCCAACATCTTAACCATGTGACCTAGGAAGCACTTGTACTGATGTCAGGGCACGGAGACAGGGATGCAGCTGTGAAGTGGATTCCAGCAAATGGACAAACTTCCTCACAGATTGCATTCCAACGAAGGTAATAAACAAAAGCCCACAGACTTTGCCTCCTGAAATAGAGGACCACAGGAAGAAAAACTGGAATAGGGTTGCATAACCTGTCATGCTGGTTTACCTTGGACCTTACCTTAATCCCTTTTGGGCAGGATGACTGTGAAGCTGCCTCCTTTGTTCCCCAGAAGCTATAGAATGATTTGTGGTGAGGACCCCTTGGAAGGGGAGCAAAGCAGGATGGGAAGAGGTGTACTACAGAAGCAGAGGAGTTAGTCCTGTTTTAAAGGAAACTTATCAGGGCAACTTCAAGTTAGCAACGATGAGGCTGAGCCAGAGTTTTAATGTGGACCAGTTTCAGTGGAAAATAAGGACCACCCATTTTGTTTTGACCCTATTAGCCCTTTCAAAACACTTGGCCAAATTTGTTGTTATTTAACGATCAGTCTTCTTATTGGGTTGACTTTTCATCATATTTCTGATACATTTCTTATGACATTTTAAAGACCATGAGAGAATTTATAATTATAATAGAGTTTTATGACAAGATGCTTCAAGTATTAGTTTAAAGAATTTAAGCATGTGAGTAAAATTGTATAACTATGTATTGGACATAATTATTAGCATTATGCTTACACATAGCAAGCATGCAATAACTTGTGTTTTAATGCATTAGTCCAACCTTTTGCAAAAAGACTTAATGTTATTTATCTCTAAAACCTCATTAAGAAAAATTTGATCATTACATGTAACTTAATGTCTATGATCATACAAACTAGTTATGTATTTCTTAAGAAAACATACCTTTGTTGTGTTAGTTGCTTTCATTAATATTATTTCTTTAATAATCTACTTTGGTGCCGATGTTAGGTCATTTGTTAGGTGATCTATGAAATCTTAATAAGCAGTAAGATAATTTGTGCGTTGTGTCCAGTAACTGGAGAGATAGAGTTATGCTCTATTATCTATTCATTGAGAAGAAAAGCCTTAAACCTCCTTTTTAATATAGTCATGCTAAGTTAATTTTTATTCATTTATTCATTAGGCAGAGCCATGACTTGAGTGGAAAAGAAGGTAAGTGTATAGTTCCTTGTTTCCAGGAGTTGAGTTTGTGTAGGGAAGTAATTTTCTCGGAAGAAAATCCAAAAAAGTATTGAGTCTTTTAGATAGACACTTCTCCCCATTGTGTAGACAATGTATAGAAGTTTGCTCAGGTTACCTTTATTTCTTTTTTTTTTTTTACTTTTATCTGCATTTATTTCATGTTGAATTTATTCCCGTGCCATAAGTTTTTGTTTCTTCAGTTTCTTCTGGGATATCTTTTTCTTCTGTGCAACCTCCTCTTCTGGCTTTGGAACAATCTGTTCCTTTTCAGTGAGGATCATCTCAATGTGGCAGGGGGAGCTCATGTATGGGTTAATCCGGTCATGAGCTCTGTAAGTTCGTCGGCGCATCTTAGGTGCTTTGTTCACCTGGATGTGCTCAATGACCAGAGAGTCCACATCTAAACCCTTCAGTTCAGCATTGCTCTCTGCATTTTTCAGCATGTGAAGCAAAAATTCTGCACTCTTTTTTGGCCACCGACCCTGTGTCCAGCCCCACTGTTTGGCCTGAGCGCACCTACTGACTCCACCATTGTACCGTCGGAATGGCACACACTGCTTCTTCAAAGTGACATCTTTCAGATACTTGGTGGCTTTTCGGATATGCATACCCTTGATGGCTTGGGCCGTTTCCCGGGTGTTCTTAAAGTGAACCCGAAGGTTTGATCCTCTCGATTTGCATGATTTTGTGGGGTTTTCTGGGTCAAGAGAGTAGCGAACCATCTTCACGAGTCACCTCTGGCCGCTAACAGGAAGAGCAGGTTACCTTTATTTCATAGCTTATTAGGACACACTAAAGATTTTGAAGAGGCAGATATGACTGTTTTGGACTTCTTTAGTTATATACAGTCTGTGCTAACAACTAACAGGAGAGAGTGAACAGCTAGGAAGCCATTGTGGTCATCATGGGACTGTAGGATCCTAGAGGATTAATAGAAAGATGCCTTGAGTATAAGGGATGTTCCAAAAGAAGAATAAAAACTCAAGTAGAGATTTTATAAGGAGAAAAAACAGCAAGAGAAGTGGAAGTGTACCCAAGGACATGATTTAGGTCAGTGGTTCTCAACCTGTGGGTTGCCACCCCTTGGGGTTTGAATGACCCTTTCATTTCACAAGGGTCACCCAAGACCCCTGGAAAGCATAGCTATTTATATTATAGTCTGTAACACTATCAAAATAACAGTTACAAAGTAGCAATAAAAATAATTTTATGGTTGGGGGTCACCATAACATGAGGAATTGTATTAGGGTGTTGCAGTGTTAGGAAGGTTGAGAGCTATTCAGGTCCATATGTGGAAGCTGTCTGTCTTCCACTGTGTTAAAACTCTGTGGGTTTCACATATTGAGGGAATGTTCTCAGAATGGAACCCAAATGCCTCCCCAACTTCAACATGGAGGTCTTCACTTCACGCACCCCAAATGTTATTTCTCCACTTTGAAAACTTGAAGGGTTTGTAGTTTTTATTTTTTTATTTTTTTTGGTTTTTCGAGACAGGGTTTCTCTGTGGCTTTGGAGCCTGTCCTGGAACTAGCTCTGTAGACCAGGCTGGTCTCGAACTCACAGAGATCCGCCTGCCTCTGCCTCCCGAGTGCTGGGATTAAAGGCGTGCGCCACCATCGCCCGGCTGTAGTTTTTAAATTAGATGTGAAGTGGAATAAATAATGATAGTGCACTGGCTCTCTGGACCTGGGCTGATTGCCCTGCCACCCAAGGGCTTTAATAAAGGAGCCGGAAGTCACTGGTCAAACATATATTTGCATATTCCTGAATTCAACAGCCTTGTGCCTGCCACATGGAGAGACTGTCTTCACAACCTATGTGTAGCACTGACACTGGATCATGATGGAAGGTTTCTGAGCACAGCGATGATTTAATAATTCAGACTACGGAAGTGGCAGTGGGGTACTATACACATTAGAACTATATTTGTCATGTTCCCTGAGTAGTTTGTCTTCCAAGATTAACTAATTAGAAATGCCATTATATCAGAAGCATATATCTAATTTTATTGAATTCTTAATTCATTGAAAATAAAAATCAATCCTGATTAGTGTTAAATATGTACCCTAATGGATAAGTTGTCATTCTTAGCGTAAGTGAGGTGAACTATAATTTTCCTTTTGTTTACAAAGCTATTACTTAGCCAGCTTTCTTTTCTGTAGTAGCACATGACTAATCTTTGAAAGTAGTAACTAAAACAGACACAAAATTTTGCCTGTGTCACATCTCATCTCAGTGAGGACCTCGTGGCATCTCTTGACATGTCATCATTTAGGGAATGTACACTGTTTCTGGTTCATCTACATTCGAGTTACTGAGAGCTTTTCTTTAAGACCTGCTGCTCATGTGGGAAACTCTGAGCCCTCTCAGGGATATAACTGACAGTGGTAACTATGGTTTTCTGTGGAGCAGGAAGATTAATTGTATTCAGGACCCATCATAAAGTTGATATGAATGCTGAGTTATACAGCTGTTGAGACTGCAGCTCTGATCAAGCTACGACTTGGGTCGGATTTCCTTCCCAAATCTGTTCCCCTGTATTTACAATGGGAATAAAATGAAGACCTCCAGAGATGGTGTGGATTCCTAGGGCCCCTGCAGAGTGCTCACAGTCAACAGGGCAAAGGCTGTCGTCACTATTATCAGCATGAGGTTTCTTAGTGCTCCTTCTCGTTACCTGGATTCCACCTAACTGCACTCTAATAGTAACTCTGGCCTCTACCTAGGATGCAATCATAAATATGATGCAGTATAAAGATCTGAAAATACAGAAAGCATCCCCAAGTTTTAAAAGCTTAAAATTCTTTACAAGAAACCCATCACAAATTCTATTGCCTCTATAACAACTGTCTGCAGTTCACAGTGCCCAATAGTTTATCAACATCCTGTAGTCACTTTTCTAAGTACACACAGCTATAAAACACTTCCTCCATTGCATTCAGCAATGCGTAGGGAAAATACAGATAAAAAGGGTATTTATGAGAGCCACATTTGCCAATTAATTTAAGTGAGGGTGAGCCAGAATAATCAGTGCAGCAGGTGCTGTGAAGAAAGCTCAAGGTAGGGAGAGGTGTACGAGAGAGGTAAGGGGTGAGAACTAGCAAATAACTAGAGGTTTCTGAGGATAGCATGCGTTTTTAATTTTATATCTCCATACTTTGTGTGCATCTGTCTGCGTGAGTATTCATGTTGGCCCTTGTGCACGTGCAAGCGTGAATTAATGTGTATGCATAATTGTGGAGGCTAGAAGAGAGCAGCTAATACAGTCCTCAGGAACTCCATCCACCTCTTCGGAGTCAGAGAATCTCACTGGGCTAGAGCTCTCTGATTGGACTGGACAGCCCAGCGAACTTCAAGTAGTCTCCTGTATATATGTTCCTCTCCCCCTCAGTGATGGGGTTCTAATCTCACACCACCATAACAGCAGTTTTCTGTAAAGCCTGGGGAACAAACTCAGGTCTATGTGCTTGCAAAGCAAATATTTTATTGATTGAAAACCCCGTACACTCATCTAATAACAGGCAATTTTAATTTCCAGTTTTCTTTGGCTGCCTGACAATTGATACATCTAGGGATTATTTGCATATATAAGAAATGGATCTGAACTGATGAGGACAATATATTATTCAGCTAGTTTGTAAAATCAACATTGCAAAGACTATAACTGTATAAACAAATGATGTATACTAAGTTTTTAGAACTCTACATGCATTGTGATGAATTAGAGAGAATAAAGAAAATGGGTTTACTTGACATAAAATCACGGGAGAGAGATAAGTGATCTTGGTACTTCCTTTTACTTTATTTGATTTTTTTAAGATTCTTGTTTTTAATTAAAATCTTGTTTTTCCCCCACTCCTTTCTAACTCACCCTTTCTTCCATCTTTGATATAACATTAGTAAATGATAAATACAGGATTATGACTTTATTTTTAACTTTAAAACCATCCTAGTGTGTTTGGACTGATATTGAGGTCCTTAATCCATTTGGACTTGATTTTTGTGCATGGTGATAGATATGGGTCTATTTTCATTCTTCTGCAGATTGACATCCAGTTTTGCAACACAATTTGTTGAAGATGCTCTCTTTTTTCCATTGTATACTTTTAGCTCCTTTATCGAAAATCAGGTGTTCATATGTTTGTGGGTTAAAGTCAGGGTCTTCTATTCGATTCCATTGGTCGACTTCTCTGTTTTTATGCCAATACCAAGCTGTTTTCAATACTGTAGCTCTGTAATAGAGTTTGAAGTCAGGGATGGTAATGCCTCCAGTCAATCCTTTATTGTAACTCAGGACTGCGAGGGGTACACCCACACACTGAGACAATGGGGATGTTCTATCCGGAATTCACCAAGGCCAGCTGGCCTGGGTCTGAAAAAGCATGGGATAAAACCGGACTTACATAGCGGACAATGAGGACTACTGAGAACTCAAGAACAATGGCAATGGGTTTTTGATCCTACTGCACATACTGGCTTTGGGGAGCCTAGGCAGTTTGGATGCTCAACTTACTAAACCTGGATGGAGGTGGGCGGTACTTGGACTTCCCACAGGTCAGGGAACCCTGATTGCTCTTCAAGCTGATGAGGGAGAGGGACTTGTTCGGGGGAGGGGGAGGGAAATGGGAGGCGGTGGCGGGGAGGAGGCAGAAATCCTTAATAAATAAATAAATTAAAAAAAACCATCCTAGTGATATAGAAACTAATGTCAATTACTAAGGCCATTTTGGTGAAGTTGATTGTTATGATAAACACAAGAGCTGCTCTAGGCTAGTGAAGTCCCTCCAGTATTAGGCTAAATAAAACCTGATATGTGGTAAAAAAACGATCTCTCTTCTGTCTTGCTTTCTCGTAGAAGCTGACTGTTCATCCTAACAGTTTATCTATCAACTTGTATTACCTCATTGGATTCTTCTTTCAAAACTCCAGTACCTCTGAAAAGGGTAGTGTTTTCAATAGTTTTTAATAGTCAGCACACAAAGCATTTAATGAGATTCACTTAGAAAAGACAAGCGACACAGTGCAGATACTGACTGGCATGGAGCATGGACTAAATGAAGACTAGAGAAAGAAAGTGCCCAGCTCATATGTGAATGTCTGGAGGGGCCCTATATCACGGAAAGCAGGAATCTTTAGAGAAGTGGGAGTTGAGCCGCACTGGCACCTGAGATTTTTGAAAACCAGCCTTTCGCTTTAGAACAACTGGAGCCATGACAAATACTCTCACAAGCTGTATAGAAAACCACACGTTGATGGGATTCATTCCTGTTGTCTTTGAAACATCATCAGTAAAGGTGGACTTCAGTGAACTGAATAGAAAGCAAATGGCGGTTAAAGCACTTCTGTGACTCCACAGTTTGCCGGAATTGCACTTCCATGTCAGTATTTTAGAGAGCTCTGTCTAAGATCAACGATCAAATACTAAGATACACAGAAGATAATTAGTGAAAAAGTCAAGGTTGCGTTCATTGTGAATAGGCACAAAAGGGTCCACAAAGAAAATATTATTAATAAGAACATAGTGGGTGCAGCTTGACCTAAGAACAAACAAAATGGAATGAATTTGGTACATAATTTGTTCAGAACCTTCTCTGACATTGTTACTTTATCTGCTCTCAGTAGCAACTCACTAGTGGAGGCTTCTACAGTTAGTTACCTGAATGTAGATTTTTGTTTGTTCTACAAATTATTCAATTATGAGAAATAAACTACAGATCTTTCATATGCTTTGAATGGTTATAAATTTACTTGTGGATTTTTGTAAACGATATATTAAAGAAAATGTAATCTTTCTTTCAAAATGTGACTTGAGGTAATTAAGATTAGTATTTCACCGTAGGATATTGTGTATATTGTGTGAAGGTGATACCCTTTTTTTAATTGGCATATTTCAAATGCATGTTTTTTGAGATTTATAATATAATTATATTTCTTCCTTCCTCTTTCTCTCTCCAAAGCATTTCATAAACCTTCCTCAACTCCTTCAAATTCATGGCCTGTTTTTTCATTAATTGTTGTTGCATGCATACATGTATAATATACCCAATAAGTATGATCCATCTACAAAACGTATCCTGCACTGAAAGTTCAGGGAACGTTGTAAAAGAGGCCATGGAAAGATTTAAGAGCCAGGGGATAGAAGAGCTGGCTGTGACATTGTGTGTCCTGCCATCTAAGAAGCGACACTCATAGAGTCTTACCAGCGTGAGCACCCAACCGTGAGCAGAATAAGGATGACATCAGTGGACATTCTAAATTGGGTGGGGATAAGTCCATGAAGCCTCAAGGCTACACAAAGAACTAAAGACAACCAATCAAAGCTGGGAGCAGGAGAGGTGGTCCTCCCCAGGGAAAAGTATACCAATTGGTTTTCCAGGGCCAAATGGTCAGCCCTGAAAACAGGTCTCTTTTTCAAACTTTAGTCCTAGTGGCTAGTGTACTGGCTGGCATACAATTTGCACTTTCTCAGAATACATTAAATCAGATGGTTCTTTAATACCGATAATTATTTATAGTAATAGCATTAAATCTTCAAAATATTTGCAAGAATTCTTTGAGAATTTTATATACTTTATTTTGATCATCTTCTCTCCCAGCTCCTTCCCTTAATTTCTCTTAGACTCACTCAGCCTATATCTGTGTTTGAAAGCATTAAGTGCTCACTTATCACTTTATGCCTTAAGAATAGGTGCTTTCCAAAGGATAGCCAGTCTATAGTCCATGACTCTGGAGAAGCTGGGTAACAAGGAGAACCCTAAAAACATGGAACCCCCTAGGAAGGGGAAACAGACAAGCTCTCCTGAGAAAGTTGGGAGTGTAGGAGGGGCAGGGAGAAGGAAGGGTGGAAGGGGAGGGGGAGAAGAAAAGGGAAGGGGGGAGGAGAACATGAGGGAACTGGATGAACAGGATAGGGGAAGGACAGAGAGAGGGAGCAAGGAAAGAGATAACTTGTTTGAGGGAGCCATTATGGGGCTACTGAAAAACCTGATACTATGGAAATTGCCAGGCATATTTTCTCAGGAGATCTTGTCTACAGTGGGGAGGGCCTCTGTCCTGCCTCATGGTGATGTGCCAGACTTTGTCGACTCCCCATGTTGGAAGCCTTACCCTCTCTGAGGAGTGGATGGGGGTAGGGTGGGGGAAGGTGGGAGAAAGTGGGAGGAGCAGAGGGAGAGGGAACTGGGATTGGTATGTAAAATGGCAAAGAATGTTATAAAAAATGTTTCTAGAGATAAAAATAATTTTTCTGCCTTTCTGAATAAACAAACAAACAAACAGAGAATAGGTGCTTTCAATTTTAAAGCATAAAACCATATTTAATGTTGGGAAGCTTTATTCCCCAAAGTCACTCTGGCATGATGGCATGTAGCATGAATGGCTGTCTGCCCTCCTGTCCTAGGTCCTTGAATACT
>NC_022009.1:12998915-13010964 GCF_000317375.1 Microtus ochrogaster | reverse complement strand
CCTTGTTCTTGAGTTCTCTGTAGTCCTCATTGTCCGCTATGTTCAGCAAGTCCGGTTTTATCCCATGCTTTTTCAGACTCAGGCCAGCTGGCCTTTAAATTATTATAGTTGCAATATCTAATCAAACTTAGTGGCTTTTAAAAAAGACCTACAATTTATTATGTCATGAATCAGTGACTTATGGAAGGCTTGGGGAACATGAATTATTTCTACTTTGTTTGGTATTGGCTGAAATGATTTGAATGGGCCTGGGAAAGCCACCCTTTAATTGACTCAACCAAATAGCTGGTAACCCAGTCCTGCTGCATTGTGTGCTGCGCAGACAATCCCAGCTCAGTGGAGCCTCATCTTTTATATCTCAAATATACTGAAAAGAGACCTAATGATCTCGAATGTGACCAGAAATGTGTGTTCATATCAATATTTAAAATATTTAAAAATCACTTAGTCTGAGGTCAAGACTGTTGACCAGGTTTCTTTGTTTCTCTCCATGAAGTAGTGTCTAGAACCTTTGACGTCCTTGTGAGGTGGAAACTGAATTTTCAAGGAAGATGTTTAAACAACGAAGAACCTGGGTTTTCTAGATTCCTAGAGCTTAAGCCTAGATGTTATTGTGACCACAGCCAACATATTCCCTTGGGGTATGCCAAGATTTAAGGGGAAAGGGACTCTGCCTCTTGATGGCAGAGATATCTGAGTATTTGTCACTATTCTTAATCACCCATCATTTTCTTTACAGAAATCATTTTATAATGGATAAAGGAAGACTAAGACGTTACATTAGACATTTACTGGTGTGTATGCCAAGATCGCTAAACCCAAAGCTTACCAAACTAGCAGTTGCATTATGTCTAAAAGGTCACAAAAATCATATAAAAAGTAATTTTTGAAACTGTCACATGTCATCTTTGTCATTATTAGTAAGTGATTGACTATCTCCACTCAGAGAGAAAAACACTGAGATGTATCTCTCTACACAGCTAGCCCTCTCCATCATGAACATTTATGTCTGCTATGTAACAATGGGGCTTTCCAATGTATTTATTATCTTAATGTGACTAGGGCTTATAGAACTTTTCTTTTTAAATATTTCATTATAATACCTGTCTTAGTAATATGTATTTTATGTGCACCATTGTATCACCAATAATGGGTTTGAAACATAATGGGTTTTTTGGCATAGGATTTACTAGAAAAATATTGAACACCAACCACGTCCCAGGAACTGTGTGTTCTTTGGGGGAAAGATAATGAAGAACATGAAAGAAAAGGCCATGTGCACTTAGGTTTTACCTCCTTAGTGTGGAAGATGAACAATAAACAAATGAGCACACCCATCTAAATGGAAACAAAGATAACTGTGTTTTGTCAGGGATATGGAATGCTGGCAGAAGAGAACATTTAGCCGGTGTGGTCAGGAAAGGCCCCTGAGAAGAATGGAGCTATAAGCAGGTACTTGAGTGAAGCAAAGAGATTACTGTAGAAAGGGGAGTTGCTTAGTGACCTGGGAAGGATGAAGCTGTGGCGAGAAGCACACTCTTGGGTATTGCTTATCATTTGTTCATTTCCTTCACATATATTTCTCGGGAAATTTAACTCATTTATAGTTCATATAATTATTAAGTAATATCATGCTTCTGACATTTTGAGGCTGGTTCTTAGTTTTTCTCTTTTCTTTCTCTTTCTCCCTTAGACTTCTCTACAGTGCTTGAGTGATGTTTTTTTCTAAGAGTCTGTTTTGACTCCTCGCTTTACTATTATTGGTGTATCTGTCACTGGTTTTTGCTTCATGGTTAGAGTGGGACCTAAGATAAACATTATTGGATTAAAGTAAGGCATTTTAAAATGTGAGTTGCTCAAACACTATCATAAAATGGGTCAAATAACAAGAAAATAAGGGAGAAAGAGAGAAGAGAGAAAAACATTATA
This sequence comes from Microtus ochrogaster, assembly GCF_000317375.1. Classification (NCBI taxonomy): domain Eukaryota; kingdom Metazoa; phylum Chordata; class Mammalia; order Rodentia; family Cricetidae; genus Microtus; species Microtus ochrogaster. The sequence goes on along the minus strand of NC_022009.1, from coordinate 13,009,035 downwards.
TGTATATTTACCCATCTCCATATTGTGAGTTTAGATGTTCTGCTATACATCTTTCTATATTGCCTACTTCAATAGTTATTAATTCTGATTGCCTTCATTTTGTTTGTATGCTAGACATGCATGGTCTATGCACTGTGTTAGGGTGTTCTGAATTTGTGTAGTTCCTCTTTTTATGAATGAACTTTAAACATCCAGCACTTCCTTGCTGGTTAGCAGCTTCTCAAGCCATTTAAAGAACTTGTTAATTTTTCCTTTTGCAAGGACATGTAAGGTGGTGATAGTTTTTCAACTTCTGTTTTTCTGAGGCCATTTTTATCTCTGAACCACAGCTTCACTGGGTATAGCATCCTTGATTGATAGTTTCTTTTCCTTGAGCATGTGACAGTATCATCCTAATACTTCCTTCTGGCCTGTAGGGTTTATGCTGAGAGCAGGTAATTGGAACGTGTGTGTGTGTGTGTGTGTGTGTGTGTGTGTGTGTGTATGCATGTGCATATAAGTATGCATGTATGTGTTCGTGCATATGTATGCATATATGCATGTATGTTAATTATGTCCGTGTGTGTATGTATGTGTCTGTGTTGCTTTTTTGCTTTCTCAATAACCTTCTCTTTGTATATAACCTCTGAGAATTGATTATGCTATGATTTGGAACAGATTTCAATGAACTGAGTCAATCATGATGACCCTTGAAACCAATTGTGGTGACAATGACCTTCATGTACCTGTATTTTAGTTTCTTTTCAATTTTAGGACCAGGCAGTTTTCTGTTATTATCTCTTTGAGCATGCTTCTTATCTCTGTAACAATCTGCACACCTTCTTGACTCCCACATCCCAAGTGTCTGTTCTTCTAATACTGTTTCAAAGTTGCCGTGAGTTTTCTTTGCTCTTCATTCTTTCTTCTTTACTATCCTTTGATAGTCTTTTGATAGCCTACTAATTATTTATTCTATGAAAACTATTGATTTGGTTATAGTTTGTATACTTTCAATTCAAGGCTTACTGGTTTTAGTTATTAAGTTACTACAATCCTCGTAAGTTTCTCTGATAAAATACTGAGTTTTTTTTTTTCCTCTATGTTTCCTTGAAGTTCATTCAATTTCCTTAAAGGCTTTAAAAAATTCTCTGGCTGTGTATAGATTGATTTCTTTATGGTCAGTTATTGGCAGTTGATTTTGTCCGTTATTGTCAGTTGATGATGTGGCTTCATTGTTGCTCGTCTTGGGAATTCTAAGCAGCTGCTTTGTGGCCACAGCTATTTCATCAGTGGGTGAGAATTTGAGTTCAGGTTTGCCACAAGTCTACACTGGAGCACTGCCATGGTTTCAATATTGTGAAGTGCTTGAGGCCCCTGTTAGCATATTGTTGGGTCGCTGTTTCTGTAGCTCTCTCTAGGGTTGGGGTGAGCGCAGATACCTCGTCTATAGTTACTGATGTGTGGTCAGAAGCCCCAGGATTCTTCTGACTCTTCCTTGACCTTATGGCAGAAGGACTATATATAAACTCCCATAAGCCAACAACACTATCGTACTATTGCATCCAAAGCCCAAACTCTTCTGGACTTAGCTCAGTACAGACTAGAGTCCCAGCCCATGCCACTGCAGTCTGCTGGTGGCATAGTCTCACCTTACGACGCCTGCAGCTATCCAGAGGTAAGGTCTAGAACACAGATGTGTTACACTAGGGCATCAGGTCTCTGTCATCAGGAGAGGTTCAGAAGCGCACCCCCCCCCCGTGGGCCTTGGCCTTGGTGTAGAAACTTGAGATCTGATAGGCATGGTGTTGGGTTTTACCGAGTGGGCAGAATTCCACTGCAGTCTTGTACTTAGCCCACCCTTTCTTTGCAGTAGGTACAGTATTCCCCCATACTGTGCTCAGTTGGAATGAGTCCATTGCCATGCTAGCATGACTCCAAGTGAGGCTGAGCCCTGATTTCTAATGGATTAGATTTTACAGTGGCAGGTATAGGTATAGTATCTAAGCCATAAGCTTAATTATCTCTTCCCTTGAGCAGGAGAAGTATCTCACTGTACTGCATGAAGTAAGAGGATAGCCTAGGAATTTGTTTCAATGTTTCCTTTCTTAATATGCTAAAACCAACCAATTTCAATCCTCTCTCTCTCTCTCTCTCTCTCTCTCTCTCTCTCTCTCTCTCTCTCTCTCTTCAGCTCTTGCAAAAGGGTGAAAAGCCATTTAATTTCATGCTTCTGTGGGAGATATTACTTGTTGTCACTTTGCTCTGTCTCTTTGTGGAAGGCAGCAATAATATATTTGTCAAACACAGTCTATTGCAAGCATATTATGGAGTCAGTCTAATTAAACATAAATAATGGTAGTCCTGCAGTATTGACTGACAATTTATAAAAAAAAAACTGCAACTATTACAGAACACAATTAGTGCACTGTCTCCTCAATCTGTAATGATTCATCACTTAAAAAATTCACTCTGCTTGTTTCTTTTCTGAAAACACACACTTGCATATTTTTAATGTTATTCTCTATTAATTGGTTCATATTGCTACTGTTTATGTTAAGAGCAACAGTGATGTAATGGAAATGTCATGTCTAGGATTGCTTTCATTGGGGGGGTGCCTTTAGAGATGATTATTCAAAGTTTTGAAGATACAGTTTAGAAATGCAAACTCTATATTTCTACCAAATTATAATTAAATACGACCTATTTAAAAGGATTGTCCTGCTCTGGTATCTAAATCTCTAAATGACAGTGGAAAAAGTAAAAACTACAGAAATGTTTATAAAATAATAGCTTTCTGTTGTGGCATTACAATGTGTTATGGTTTGATGCTTTCAGATAAACAAATAGTTTCTCCCCAGTTACAGACAGGATCCTAAGTTGCTTTACTAACTTGGATTTAACATCATTTGTACCCAACAGGATTTGGCTGGTGAAGCTGCAGAGGGAAATAGTTCATGGTTTTTCTCAAGAAGTGATTTTTTTTCCCAAATGCTTACAAGATGGCAGGTGGAAGTGATCTCTGCCGATGACACATATTTGTAAATACCTGTGATGGCTACATGGTGTTTATTGAAAATCAGAGCACAGAGTCACCCCTTTTCCCATGGTGAAATCATCATGATCATGAAAGAGATAATGAAAGCCATGAGGGAGGAGGTGATGTAGGATAAGACAGTGGGCCTATGTGCAGTTGGGGTTTGAACTAAATGACTTTTACACAGTTGTCCCAAACTGACTGGATCCAGAGAGAGGGAAACTTGTACACTCTAGGTTCAGACCCAGGCAGTACTCATTTTCATTCATAATTCCCTGCCGATAAATCACAATGGTCACAAGCTGTCTTTGCTCCTGAAATGATGGGCTCAGAACATTTCTCCATCTTCCAGTAGTGACAGGAGCTTAAGGACTCCAAGCTCCCTGCCAGTTTTAGCTCAGCTTTTAGTCTTATCCCTGCTCATCTGCACCAAGTTCTAAAAGTGGAGCACTTTAATCTGACTCCACCCCCTGGATTTCTGATGTTCTGTTAAAAATTATTTATAACCAAAGAAGTATTCTGAAAGCTGGAGGGAGTAAGCTGTGAGAGGAGCGTGCATTTTGAAGTCAGATCATCAAGCCTTGGAAAACGGTGGCTTGATTAGGCTTCCTTTGGGAGAGTGAGCTAGAGGAAAAGAGGCCAGGAATGCTGGGGGTTGGCGAGATGCCTTGGTGAGTAAACTGCATAAGTCTGGTGACCTGAGTTCCATCCCCAGAGCCAATGGAAAGGTGACAGGAGAGAAATGATGCCACAAAGTTGTTCTCTGACCTCTGTACACGTCGTTACACACACACACACACACACACACACACACACACACACACACACACACACAGAATTATAAAAAGAAGAAAATAAACTAGGGTTAGAAACTTTAGCAAGTTTATAACTTTGTGTTGTCTGATTGTTTATGAACTGTTCACACTGCTTTCATGGAGGTTCATGCAGTTTGACATGGTGGTGTTCACTGAGGTCACCAGCCTTCTTCCGTGCTAACCATTCTAGTAGCCCTACCAGGTGCCAAGCAGTCTTGTCAGGGTTTCATATGTGCTAGCCTCTGGAAGTAAATCCAAATATTTTTGTCACATTATTTATTGATTTAGTCACCTTTATTTTTTTCTTCACTTGGGATATCTGTTTTATTTTTATCATTTCTTTTATTTCAGCTCTTCTTTATGCAACTATTTTTGGAAATGTTACCACAATTTTCCAGCAAATGTATGCCAACACCAACCGTTACCACGAGATGCTGAATAATGTTCGAGATTTCCTGAAATTGTATCAGGTCCCCAAAGGCCTTAGTGAACGAGTGATGGATTATATTGTCTCGACATGGTCGATGTCAAAAGGCATCGACACGGAGAAGGTAGAGTTGTTTGTTGTTATTATCATTATTGCTGATAATCTTCTGCTTACGGGATATTTAGATGCATGTCCGTTTCCCACTCATATTTCTCTTGTGCAACGGCTTTATAGATGCTACTATAGTTTTTGTAAGTGACATTTCAATCAATCATATTTATTGAGTGCTTGGAAGGTGTGGAGCACCCAATCATTGACAATCAATTAGTACCAGCCATGATATGCAATGGAGAAAATTTGGTTTATGAAAACAGCTCATTACCGCATTCCCCATGACACTTCATTACCACTTAGTAATTTTCTGTTACACTCTCAGAGCATCCTCCTATGAGATCTTATTCTTAATTTTCCCTTTTGCTTGCTGTCCATTTAAAAATGAAAAGAGTTCAGAGAGATGGCTCAGCAGTTCAGAGAGTTTGCTGCTCTTGCTAGTGACTGGAATTATGTTCCTAGTAGCTATGTCTGGCAGCTCACAGCCACCTGTAACTCCTGTTACAAGGGAACACACACCCTCTTCTGGCAGCCGTGGGTACCTGTATGCACATGTGTACACACACACACACACACACACACACTCACACACACACACAAACTTTTTTAAAAGTATATTTTTTTCAAAAGGAAAAAAAAAGAACGAAACTTTCCTGTTATATGTGAAAAGATATATTCTCTTCTATCATATCTTTTCTTAAATGTCTCTTTATCAAATGCATTATAAAATACCTTGTTATTCTTTTTTTTACCTTGTTATTCTTAATCTTCCCTTGATCTTTCATACATGCAGTAGAGACATACTTCCTTCCCAGTCATTCCCATGCCTTATTTCATGCCTTCTAAAGGGAACTTCTTTTTAATTTCCCCACCCATTTTATACTTGGGCAAAGAAGGACTGATAAAAGCCAATTAAAATTCCTCACTTTCCTGTACCATTGGAGTCACATAAAATGTTAGGGATGGCAGCTTGAGCTGGCATAAGGCAAGTGAAAGCCAATCCCAAGTTATTTAGTTTCTAGTACCAGCGAAGACTGTTCTTTGTAGAGCACTTGCATTTAGCAGCTGACAGCCAAATTACAAAATACCTTCCTTGCCATTTGTAGGTGGTATGTGTTTTTAACCTCTCTCTCTCTCTCTCTCTCTCTCTCTCTCTCTCTCTCTCTCTCTCTCTCTCTCACACACACACACACACACACACAGAGAGAGAGAGAGAGAGAGAGAGAGAGAGAGAGAGAGAGAGAGAGAGAGAGAGGAGATCACCAACTACTCTATAAGTATCTTTCAATGCAGTGTGGAAAGCATAACTGATCAAATGAAATTTCACACAAGCAAGTTTCAAGTCAGACCAGATATTGTGGGCACCAGGTTATTGAGGGAAGGTGAATGATTGTGAAGTATAAGGGAATCTCTCTCTCTCTCTCTCTCTCTCTCTCTCTCTCTCTCTCTCTCTCTCTCTCCCCCCCCCCCCCATGTGTGTGATGTGCAGAGAAGCTGCACAGAGGAATTATGAAAGAGTGAGATGTTCTCCTCCTTCAATATTTCACATCTGCAGCATAAATTCCCCAACTAAATGACCACAGAAGAAAACGTAATGAAAGCATATTTCTTGCATCTTGATTAATATCCACTGATATTTGTTTAGTGGGAAATGTGTGAAGAACTTTTAGCAAGGTGGCGAAAAAGGTAAAACCACAAACGCTGTAAGAAAATGGGAGAAAGGGAATTTTTCTACACCGTTGGAACATAAATTAGTACAACTGATATGGAGCATGGGATGTTCCCTCAAAATGCTAAGAGCAGATCAAACACAGGGTCGGTCTATCTGTGTCGCTTCTTGGCAATTGTGAAATGAAAGTCAACCATTGTAGGAAATAGATATTTATACCTTCACAACAGTCAAGATAAAATAAATGCTTAAATAACACAATAATGAAATCCTGTTTTGTATAACAAAATGGATGGGGCTAGGGGTTGTTATGCTAAATAGAATTAGACCTAGAAAGACAAGTAACTAACTCATGCTCTCTCTAGTGCAGAGGAGTTAAAAGACAACTTGAGTTTAGAATGGTGGTGACAAGGGGAGGTAAGGGCAAGGAGGGGAGGGGTAAGTCAGAAGGAGGGTGGGTGGAGGTAGTGACTCACACTTAGGGCTGATTTTGAGACCTCGGAAAGCAGACTTAAATGTGTGACAAATATGAAGACTTGGCTGTGCTTGTGTGAAACCCGCCATGATGATCGGTTCCTTCCAGCCTAGGGAAATGCCCACTCAGATCAGCTGTGCGTCAGCTAGGGCGAGAGTCCGTGATGAGAAGAACACGTGAGCCTGATTCTGGGCCTGCAGAGGGGATGTGCGGATTCCCAGGAATTGCATCCTCAGTGAGATAGATGCCTTTAAAAACAGTTCTTAGATTACATGTCATATGCTACTGAAATAAGAAAAAAGCAAGAATTTGCATGCACTTCCCTGACTTAAGTAAAGAATCTAACAACAGAGCAGAACTCTCCCTGGCCTGCTGGGCATTTAACTTTAAAATACAGTGGCAATGTTTTAAGATGCTGACAGAGAGTAGCTAGAGAGATGGCTCAGTTTAAATGCACTTACTGTTTGTGCAGAGGACTCCAGTGTTTTCTGATGCTTTTAGGTGATCCCCATGTGAAAGGGTTTTTGACACCCCCCCCCTCAAAAAAATGGTCACAGCCCACAGGTTGAGAACTGCTGCTCTAGGGTGATCTTATACTTTGTTTTTCCCTCTGAGGACCTCCCGTTACCACACAGACACACAGACAGACAGACAGACACACATATATATGACGGAGAGAGGAGCCCCCCCACATTAATAAAAAATCACTTAAGGAAAAATTTAAAGCTTTGAGTAAACATAGAGCATCACAGAAAAGGTACAAAACAAGTTTGTCTAATTTGTAAAATATTTTTAAAAACCAATAAGGTTAGAATATTTTGGCAACTAAGTGAGTCAAAGGTATAGTAATGTTATCTAGACATTAAAAAAAACATAGTGGTGGCCTTTAATTCCGGTACTCTGGAGGCAGAGGCACGCAGATCTCTCTGAGTTGGAGGCCAGCCTGGTCTACAGGGCAAGTGCCTGGATAGCCAAGGAGGATAGTAACTAAGGCTACATAGAGAAACCCTGCCTCAAAAGACCAAAATAAGTCCATGTTTGTCTAGTAAATTAGTGGATGTAGATTCTCCCTCAATAACCAGCACTGACTTCAGTAACATTGAGTGTTGGGTTTTCAGTAGCAGATGTCATTTCCTTCTTGTTGAGTGGGTCTTAAATCCAATTAGAGAGCTGTTGGTTACCACCAAGATATCGATGCCACTCATGCACTCTTATTGTTATTACTGTTATTCCATTCTTAGTGTTGATGTGGTTCATAGGCATCAAAGTTGTGTAGGACTCCTGGCTGCCTCCCTCCTTAGGAAGCTTGCATGATACCTTCTTATACCATGAAAGCTAGTCCTCAGAGAGCTAGCATTTAGGTTACCAACATGACTGCCCAAATGTGAGTTAAAAATAGTTGACACCACTCTTTTAAAAACACATTCTACTGGCAATTTAGTTCATGGAAACTATGCCCTCTAGGAGCTTAGGAAAAAATCCCCTACATTTGAATCCTCACTAAACGCCATCTACGACCTCAAGTTCCCATCACCTCCATTGCCGTCACCAGACCCAAGTCCCTGTATTCCTTGGTAAAGTGAACTCTTGAGGGTCAGGAGGATGACTTGGGTTAAGTGATTAGAATGGTGGAGACGGGTAGGGAAAGTTTATTGCCTTTACATGTTTTTTCCTTGCATAGTTCCCTTACATTTTCTTTAAAATACGTTTAACAATAGAGGTTATTAGCAAATTTGCACAAACACACCCCAAAGCAGGAGAGTAAATGAAGCTCAGTGTCTGTTTTAATGCCTCTTCCTGTGTTAGCTCCCAAACAGCTGTCTGCTCAGTTCTATGTACAATGAGATTGAATAACATGTTTCAACTAATTAGAGAAAACACATTGCTCTAGTTATTACGGTTTCTTTCTAGCTTCTCCACATATTGAGCTTTATAGGTTTTTAAATTTAACATTAACACACAAGCAAATCAATCTCACGGATCCAACTCAGTCTTCACTTAACTCTGTTTAGTCCAATCATGGGTTAAAATAATACTCATGTGGGTATGTGGACATTTTTAACATTGAAGTTTGTCTAGGTTAATTTTTTTACATGAGTCAATGCCTAGATTAATTTTATCTACTAGACAACATTTTATTGACTATTAATCACTGCAGGTGCTTAGCATTTTTTAAAAAAATTTAATAACAAAATCCATCCCCTGTGCTTTGCCACTGGCTAACATTCTGTACTTAAAAGCCTGAGAAATGGGTGGAATGAGAGAGGATTTAAAATGAAAGGAGATTATAGGGGAAATAGAAGAGATGTTGATTAAAGCTCATAAAATGTATCCTGATATTTGAAATAACTTTTCATGGAAATAATTCAAATGAAATACATGATTTGGGACTATATTTTCATTTTGGGGACCACATAAAATGCATAACTCATACAATGTTTTCTAGAACATGTACTTCTCACTGTCCTGGAGTGTCCAGTGCCTCTTTTACAGGTTGGAACCTAAACCCTTATGATTTTTGTTTGGAGTTTTTACTGTTTTTCTAACACATAGCTTGAGCATAAATCAGTAGGCAAAGCCTCCTTGGTTTTCAGTTTTTGCTTTATCTTCTTTGTGCAAGATTAAATGCCAGTATGAATTTGCATTACGTGGAATATTTTGTAAAAATTCATGACGTATGTTTATCTTTGTTTTAAAAGAGGTAACAATCATCTCAATACAGTCCACATTACTCAAGTCATAGGTCAACTATCATGATCACCTTTTGACCAGATAGTTCAAAGAAATAATGTCAAAGGGCAATACACTCTCTCAAAGTTGAAGAAGGTGGTATACAGGTCTGACCATATTGCCATATAACAGACAGGTAAAGGAAATGTAAATATTCTCTCTGGTGGAGAGGAGACTCAGGGAGAGGGGTGGAAGGTAGCTCAAGAACTAAATTTATTTAAAGAACATGTCTCCCTGCTTAAGAAGGAAATTCATATCTAGAGGTAGAGGATTCGGATAGACACAAACAGAATGCAAACCCGACGATCTCTCAGACCCAGCACAATGCTCTTACTGCCTCTCCACTCTCTAGTTCTTGTGATTTCTACTGAATGAATTTAGATGGGACACGGAAACATAGAGTTGAAGAGAGTCTGTGTGTTACAGAATGACTCAAGGCACTCTCAAAGGTGAGAGAAGCTCATTGTATAGAAGAGTGCCCTCATTGGGTGAGACTGGACCATAATAACCATTGTGCTAACCCACGGGTTTAGGTAGGCATTATGCTATTATTTTGAAGGCTTCATGAACAGAAACTATGGTGTGCTGATGTACCCTCGCTTGGAGTTCTGTTAGCTGTCATATCCGACTCAGGGACAAACATTTAAGAGATTCTGTATGAAACTTACGGAGAAAAATTCTATGCTAATTTAACACTTATTTTCAGCATTTTTTTCTTCTTTTTCCATTGTGTGTGTGTGTGTGTGTGTGTGTGTGTACATCAGTGTGGAGACCTAAGCTTTATGTCAAGAATCCACTTAATTTTTTTTAAAATTTATTTATTTATTAAGGATTTCTGCCTCCTCCCCACCACAGCCTCCCATTTCCCTCCCCCTCCCCC
>NC_022009.1:12995303-12998815 GCF_000317375.1 Microtus ochrogaster | reverse complement strand
CCTGACCTGTGGGAAGTCCAAGGACCGCCCACCTCCATCCAGGTTTAGTAAGTTGAGCATCCAAACTGCCTAGGCTCCCCCAAAGCCAGTAAGAGGCTCCACACTAAAGAGCTCTGGATTAGACTGAGAAGTGGTGCCTCTATAATGAAGGTAAAAGAGCAATTAAAGTGGATTCTTTGAAGAATCCTCCTTTGTTGGAATTGCAGGCCATCTTGCTGAGCTACCTACTAGTTTGTGTGAGTTCTGGGGATCTGGCTCCGGTCCTCACACTTGCCAGTTAAGCACATTAACCACTGAGCAATCCTTGAGTTTCTAGTCTCAGTATTCTTTCTGTTAATGTATTTATATAGAGTGTTTCACAAGTGAAACTAATTAGATTTTTCAAGATGATAAAGTAAAGCACTCGTTTAAAAATGCTGCATTTATTTAATATTTTAAAAATAATGAGTTTGTAGATTCTCTGATGGGGCTAAGCCAGGTAAGTTCTGGTGTATTTCTTTTATAGACTTAAGTTACCTGCTTATTGGGCAAGAGACACTATGCCTATACTATCATTTAAAATACATAAGTAAACAAATAAGCAAAACAAAATCATTCTTCAGCCTTCAGTCTAACTTTAAAAATTTTGACCTAGTCATGGTAAAGAAACTTCATGATTATCAACTCCATATGTGAGTATTTGGAGTTGTGATAGTCATTCCTCTTTTCTAGCTAGCCTTCATACTTTATCTAAGAAGGTAAATTTTATGTACAGCTCCTTCCATGGAGCAGAAGTTAAATAAGATAGCACTCCAGGGCACATTAGAGGTGAATATGAACACAGTGCATTATAGTCACATATTAAAATGTCATAATGAAAATCATTATTTTATATAATTAAAACACATTAATAAAATTGCTGAAAAAGCAAGTAAACCAGAACGGTCTTAGTAAACATATAATAGAATTATAATAAGCAAATGGGAATGCTAATAGTTTCTGTAATAATAATTTGGAACACTCAATTTTGAATTTTAATTTCTCATGGCTTTTGTATAGTTTGAGAATTCAATGCAGTTTTATATTACTGTTAGCTAATATCATTGATTTGTAGATGTTCTCTACTAAGCAATGTTGTTTTCCATGCTAATGTTAAGGGAGAACATATTCTAACTAAGTTAAGTCCTAATGACTCACACATCTCTCTAGGAATAATACTAAGTAGAATCTTTTCATTTTAGTTGCGTCATGTTGACATTGCTTTAGTGCAACAGTACACGCTGGTTTGTATTTTATTTTCTTGCCACTTAGCCATCAGCTTCTGAGGAAGGGCTCAAGGACTCATTCGATAGCTAAAAAGAAAGGGACAGATGGAGCTGTCTACATGAGGCCACAATGGCTTAGTAACTTTGTCTAGACCAGAAGCATTGGGTCTCATCCTTCTGGGTTCAAATCTCTGGAAGAGATACAGCTACATAACTGACTTACTGGACTGCAGGGTGAAAAGTGGTCACATGACTCCTCCAGAGGGTAGGCACTAATAAGAGAGCAAATCATTTCATTCACAGTGACATGCATACATTTCTTTTCTTCTCCAGTGAAGAGAGCCATGTGGCTGGCATCATACTCTCTGGCTTTACTTGACATTTAGTAAGTGTACCATTGTCTTCAAATATGGATGGAAATGAAACATCGACCTGATCATAATTTAGAGAAGCAAATTGTTCTATACATGCATATGTTAAGAACAAATACGTAAACATATTTTATATTGTGGGGAAAGGTTAAGTCACCAGTCAATCTGAATGCAGACCATACCATCTTATGAGTCAGAGTCTGTATCGAGCCTGATATTTTATTCTGAGTTGCTTTGATCGTTGGCTCCAGCCAGAGCAAATTTTTAGCAAATGACATCTGCATTTGAATGAAATCATGACTTTCTTTAGGACTTTGGAGATTATTTAGTTAAAGGTAGAATTATGAAGAAGGTCAGATTTTTATAATTTCTTTATTTAAAAAAACCTCCATTCATGACATTTCTCTTACTAGTTTTGCCATAGTTTGACTCTGCTCTTCTTTTAAAGGAAATTATTTATCTTATTTCATGTATATGTGTATATATGTGTGTGCCTGTGTGTATGTACGTGATCTGTGCGCATGCAGTGCCAGCAAAGGTCAGAAGAGGGCATCATATCCACGGTAACCTAGTTACAGATGGCTGAGACACACCTTGTGGGTGCTGGGTACTGACCCTAGTTCTTCACAGCAAGTGGTCTTAACCATTGAACCATCTCTCCAGCCCAACTGTGTTGTCCTTTATAATTTTTTCAAGGGTTTTGTGACGTCATTCTCTTTACCCATCCTCCTGTATTTTTCTTGGCTTTTATGATAATGGATAAAAAATCTCTTTTTTGGCATCAGCTGGTGGGTTTTGAATTTTTACTCATTTTATATTCTATAAAAACTACATTTAGCACCTTTACTTATTGTGGCAAAAAACCATGGGCATCTCTGTCTGACACAGCAAGAAGGCAGAGAAGAGGTGGAAAAAGATGTAGGTAATACCTTAAAAGAAAGAAATAATAATAATAATCACAGTGCAAGAGAGTCACCCTTCTACCTCTATGCTTCCCATTGATGTTCTTGACCCCTTCCTTGTGTAATTTTGACATCAAGGAGGGAAACATACGACTGAGAAATTTGCTGCTTTTCTCTCAATTTTGCTTTTTATAAATCTTGACTTTCCTCAAGTCCATGAGTCAGCCCCCTATTCTCTCACGTTTGCACCTTTCTCATTCTTTGGGCTTTCTCAAGCATACTTTCCTGCTCTGCTTTCATCCACAGCATCTCTGATGACAGGAGGTATCAATGAGAAGGATCTGTGCAGTAGCAGATTGTATAAACCACAAAGTACCCTTTAAAGTTTATGTCTGCATAACAAATGTCATTGGGCCTTGTAATTATAGCTGTAGAGTAGCAATACAAATAAATGCAGTTGTTGCTTTTATGTTGATTAGAGTTAACGAAAAGAGAAGAGACAAAAGTTATAGTGATTGTAAAAAAAATATGTGATTGTAAGTTGTGTTGGTGCTTGGTATATAATGCAGGGTGCTATGCAAGAGTCTAATAGGGACAGTCAGTTTAGCTCAGATCGAAAGGCTGTGTGCAAGAAGTAGAAAAAATGGGCATAGAATTTGGATAACAGAGATTTGTTAGGGTAAAAACTTTGCTGCCTTTCGTAATCAAACTCAAATTACCTATGTGCTGATAGTTAACACAACTGATCTAAAGATGGAAACAGTAAAAAGGAGAAAAAGCTAAGATCTCCGGGCTTTGTTAATTACTAGTAAATCAACACTTACCCAATATTATCTAGGCATATATTACCTGACATTTCTTTGTGTTATAGAATCATTTCACTGACTCTTCATGTTAGTTAAGAATTTTACTCTCACCACACAAAGACCCAACCAAGAAAGAGAATTACAGGCCTATCTCACTCATGAATATCGACGCAAAAATTCTCAATAAAA
>NC_022009.1:12994021-12995203 GCF_000317375.1 Microtus ochrogaster | reverse complement strand
TCATGAATATCGACGCAAAAATTCTCAATAAAATACTGGCAAACCGAATCCAAGAACACATTAGAAAAATTATCCATTATGATCAAGTAGGCTTCATCCCTGAGATGCAGGTATGGTTCAACATACGCAAATCTATCAATGTGATCCACCATATAAATAAACTGAAAGAAAGAATTTTACTCTCAATCCAATAACTACATAGATTGGTACCTGAATCTGCTTAAAAACATTAGTACATATTTCCTTAGAATACGTTAAATTTATGTCAGTCTGCTGGCTTTGAGGGCACCAATCAGAACTCCAGTCATATGGGTCATGAGGGCACAGATAGCACAGGAATAAGGGGAAGTGTCACGGATATATTTGTAACCAGAAGACACCATTATCACCTCTTGCAGTGATGAGTTTGTTGGAAGAGTAGCATAATTCTTTGTAAGGAGTTGACATGTGGCAATCCTGAAATGTGCCGTTTCAGGCAAAAAAGAAAAAAAAATCTCAGGATTATATAAACATTTTATTTCTAAAATGTTAATTTAATGGAAACAGATGACTTGTATGTAAAATTGGAAATAAGAACCAGAAAAAGGAGAAAGTACATTAAATCCCTCATAATCTCACTATTTATAAAACTACATTTTGGCAGATTTACTCTGTGTGTTGTAAATATGTATAGGCTGAACGTCCTGCATTTGAGTGCTTGGAACTGGGAGACATTTAGATTTTGGGTATGTTTTAGATTTAGGGACATTTATATATACATAATGAGGTATAGACATGAAATTCATCTTAATGTCATGTACTTCTTTTTTTCTTTTTACATGTAATTTTATTTATTTTTTTTCAAAAAGATATTTTTTTTATTGAGAAAAGGAAAAAAAAGTATCTGCCTCCTCCCAACCTCCCATTTTCCTCCCCCTCCTCCCACCCTTCTCCCCCTCCCCCGAACTCCTCTCCCCCTCCCTCTCCAATTCATAGAGCAGTCAGGGTTCCCTGCCCTGGGGAAAGTCCAAGGTCCGCCCCCCTCCGTCCATGTCTAGGAAGGTGAACATGCACACTGGCTAGGCTCCCACAAAGCCAGAACATGAAGTAGGGTCAAAACCCAGTGCCATTGTCCTTGGCTTCTCATCAGCCCTCATTGTTCGCCATGTTCAGAGAGTCCGGTTTTATCCCATGCTTTCTCAG
>NC_022009.1:12984820-12991631 GCF_000317375.1 Microtus ochrogaster | reverse complement strand
GTGGAGGAAGGGGTTCCCTCATCCATTGCTGGTGGGAATGCAAACTTGTGCAACCACTTTGGAAAGCAGTGTTTCTGTTTCTCAGGAAATTCGCTACCATCTCCTGAGTTTAAACATAGAACTATCCAATTGCTAGATCATGTTTCAAATTACTTGTTGATTTTGTGACATTTTGAATATATTTTGATTATAGAATCTAAGATGTAAATCCATATTGTGGAAGCCTTGTGTTCTACTCTATGGCTATATTGCAATATATTTTCATTTCCCTGTTATTATATAATTAGAACTTCTGATCATTGCATTAATATAAACAGCAGAAATGAGGTTTTCTGGATCATCATGTTTGCAAATTTTATAGCTATGCTATTTTATGGTTATTTCTTCTGAAATATCAAATCAACCATAAACAGTATAAATTTGTATATGTGCTTTTGAGATATCACTGTCAACACTAGGTATTGATCTGTAAAACATTGTGAAATTAATAGACCAATTAATAGCACATTTGATTTTCTCTTTCTTCCAACACACACATACTACATAATTGTCATTCAACACAACAGAAGCTAGGTTGTAAAAAGACTGTCTTCTTGAATCAAAGAGTTTATCTAGGTGACTTACATAAGCATGGTTAGGGGTTATGTGCTTTTCTTTGAGTTTCCATTGCTGTGATGAATCATCATGGCTAAAATCAAGTTGGGGAGGACAGGATTTATTTGACTGCCACTTCCACCGTACTGTTAAGCATTGAAGGAAGTCAGAACAGGAACTCAATCAGGGCAGGAACCTTGAGATAGGAGCTAATGCAGAGGCCATGGAGGGGTGCTGCTTACTGGCTTGCTTCCCATGGCTTGCTCAGTCTGCTTTCTTATAGAACCGAGAACTATCAGCCCAGCATGGCAGCATCCACAATAGGCTGGACCCTCCCCTGTCCATCACTAAGAAAATTCCCTCCAGCTGGATCTTATGGTGGGATTATTGATTTTAGTTGAGGTTCTATTCTTTTAGATAACTCTAGCTTATGTCAAGTTACATAAGATTAACCAGCATAAATGGAGCACATAGGTGACTTTTTCACCAAAAAGCCTACTTTTCAGGCAGATCCATAAGAGATAGTTTTTTCCTCAGAAATATTTACTGCTTTTATAACCGTGAGTAGTTGCCTGGTAGATCTTGTAACTTTCTAACCAACCTGAGTCTTAAGAGACTTTTCTCCCTTCAGAGGGGAACTCTTCAGTTCAAAGGAAACAGCTGTACTTGCTTTCCCAATAGTAAGCATCAGTTTTGAATAGACCAGTTAGTCTTAACTGTTCCCATTTTCACATTTTTTCAACTCATCTGATTAAGTTATTTTTTTCTGCCTGTAGCACTCACCACCATCCTGTGGGTACTTAAACTTTTGGATAGACATAATTGCTTGACATAATCTCAGAGCTAAGCCCCACAACAGAGGGCATTTGAAAATGTCTACCCACTGAGGTAAGCTATTGCTTGGCAGATGTAGTTGGGGAATTGTGCATGCAACCCTTTTAATACAGGCCAGAGGTTACACCTAGCAACCCATGCAAAGATTTAAGGACTCCACTCTGGGATTAAAACTGGCTACACTTTCGGTGGGATATGATGAGGAAGAGACTCCACCAGCAGCAAAGGGTCTCAGGGTCTAGTATGCTAGTCTCCCTCTGTAATTTTCAGAGGATCAATCAAACTTAGAGGGAGATTTCATATTCTTTTTTTTTCTGAGACAGGGTTTCTCAGTGTAGCTTTGGAGCCTGTCCTGGAACTCTCTCTGTAGACCAGACTGCCACAAACTCACAGAGATCCGCCTGCCTCTGCCTCCCGAGTGCTGGGATTAAAGGCATGTGCCACCACTGCCTGGTTGAGATTGCATATTCCCTCATAATCTTTTCTGTGACGTGTAAGATTAAAAGTAAGTACACTTGTTGAGATGATCTTAGGGGAAATAATTGTAATTTTTCTTAGTACCTAGGAAAAGTCAGAAGGCAGAGATTAAATTAATAGTTTAGTATTCCAACACATGTAGCAAACCCCATCTTGACAATAAAGGAGGAATTAATGGGAGGCAACCTCCTTCACCCCACGAGGAACAAGAGTCACTGTTTAAAGAGAAAGAGAAGTCCAGCCATTAAGATTCACCCAGCTTCTCTGATTAAGACCCCTTTATCTAACGACAGTTTGAAATAAAAGTGCATGCAAAGATTTGGCCAGCTTCGTGTGGTCATTACCTCACTCCCAAGTGCCTTGTAAAGTCGTAAGTCAATGGTCATATAACTTTAGCATATTTGAAATAACATATAATTTGATAAATTGTAATTAGAAGTATTTCATTTATTTAGCCATCCTCAACACAGTAGAAAGTCCCCCTTCCACATGATAAGGAAACAAGTCAGACAGCACCTTGAGCTCCACATGCTTTGTGCTGGCTAATGGCCACACACCATTATCATGTGAGTTGTTTAGAAAAATTTACCTAAACCATGACTCTTTATCTTTGCAACATACTTATATGTGACTAAAGAAAAAGGCAAATAATTTTCTTTTTAAAAAATATCATTCTGCTACTCCCACCTTCTTCCCACCCCACCCCCCATCCACTCCTCAGAGAGGGTGAGGTCTACCATGGGGAGTCAACAAAGTCTGTCACATTACTTGAAACAGGACCAAGGGCATCCCCCCTATATCTAGACTGAGCAAGGTATCTCTCCAGAGGGAATGGGCTTCATAGAGCCAGTTCATGCAGTAGGGATAAATACTGGTTCCATAGCTAGTGGCCCCACAAACTACTCAAGTTACACAAGCGTCACCCATACTTAGAGGGCCTAGTTTGTTCTTAAGCAGGTTCCCCAGCTACCAGTCTCACTAGTTGGGTCAGATGTTTCTGTGGGATTCCCCATCGTAATCTTGGTCCTTCTGTTTATAATATTGCTCCTCCCTCTCTATGGCTGGACTCCAGAAGTTCAGACCAGTGATTAACTGTGGATCTCTGCCTCTGCTTCCATCAGTTACTGGATGAAGGTTCTATGATGACAATTAAGGTAGTCATCAATTTCATTACAGGGGAAGGATATTTTAGGTACCCTCTCCACTATTGCTTAGATTCTTAGCTGGAGTCATCTTTGTGGATCCGTGGGAATTTCCCTAGTGCCTGGTCTCTCACTAACCCCATAATGGCACCCTCATTCAAGGTAACTATTTCCTTGCTTTTCTTTTCTGTCCTTCACCCGCTCAACCTTCCTGATCCCTCACAAGCCCCCCCCATTCCTCTTCTCCCCTCCCACTTCTCTACCACCCTCCCCACTCTACCCACGCTGCCAATTTACTAAGCAGATCTTGTTTACTTCCCCCTCTTGGGAGGGGTGGGGGATCCATATATGTCTGTCTTAGGGTTTTCTTTGTTTTCTGTCTTCTCTGAGGTTGTGGACTGTAGGCTGGTTATACTTTGCTTTATGCCTAATATTCACTTATAAGGGAGTACAGACCATGTTTGTATCTCTGGAACTGGGTTACATCACTCAGGATGTTTTTTTTTTTTGTTCCATTCATTTGCCTGCAAATTTCAAGGTGTCATTGTTTTTATCACTGAATAGTATTCCATTGTATAAATGTACCACATTTCCGTTATCCATTCTTTGGTTGAGGGGCATCTAGGTTGTTTCCAGCTTCTGGCTATTATGTTGCTATGTTGTTATGAACATAGTTGAGCAAATGTCCTTGTGGTATGAGTGTGTATCCTTTGGGTATATGCCCAGAAGTGGTATTGTTGGGTCTTGAGTAAACTTATTTCCAATTTTCTGAAAAACCACCATACTGATTTCCAAAGTGGCTATACAAGTTTGCATTCCCACCAGCAATGGAGGAGTGTTCCCCTTACTCCACATCTTCTCTAGCATAAGCTTTCATTAGTGTTTTTGAACCTAGCCATTCTGACTGGTATAACATGGTGTCTCAGGGTTGTTTCAATTTGTGTTCCCCTGAGGGCTAAGGATGTTGAGCAGTTCCTTTAAGTGCCTTTTGGCCATTTAAGACTCCTCTGTTGAAAATTTTCTGTTTAGGTCTATATCCCATTTTTAATTGGATTATTTGATATTTTACTATCTAGCTTCTTGAGTTTATTGCATATTTTGGAGATCAGCTCTCTGATATGGGGTTGGTGAAGGTTTTTTTTCCATTCTGTAGGTTGTTGACTGTGTCCTGTGCCTTACAGAAACTTCTCGTTTTAGGAGGTCCCATATATTAACTGTCCATTGTAACATGGAGGGTCCTGTTTGTTGTTGGGGTTTTTGTCCTGCCTGGTACCCCACAACTGTTTAGCCCCAAAGAAAATCACATATAGGTCTCCATAAATTATAAGCTGATTGGCCCATTAGCTCTAACCTCTCACTGGCTAACTCTCACATCTTGATTAACCCATATTTCTGATCTATGTTAGCCATGTGGCTCAGACCTTTTTCAGTAGGGCAGATCCCATCCTGCTGCTTCGGTGGTCTCAGCCGGAGTGGGAGGAATCAACTTCCTCCTTCCCAGAATTCTCCTGTTCTCATTACATCATTTCCTGTCTGCTTTTCCTGGCTATATTTCCTTCCTGGCCAATGAGCATTTATTTATAACATGATTGACAGAATACAGACAATTCTCCCACACCAGTCCATCTCAGTGTCTGTGCTACTGGTGTTGTGTTCAAGAAATGCTCTCCTGTGCCAATGCATTCAAGGATACTTCCCACTTTCTCTTCTATGATGTTCAGTGTGGCTGGACTTATATTGAGATCTTTGAACCATTTGGACTTGAGTTTTATGCATGGGGATAGATATGGATCTATTTGCACTCTTCTACATGTTGACATTCAGTTATGCCAGCACCATTTGTTGAAGATGCTTAATTTTTTCCATTGTACAATTTTAGCTTCTTTGTCAAAAATCAGGTGTTTAAAGGTGTGTGGATTAATATCAGGGTTTTCAATTCAATCCAATTGGTTCACCTGTCTGTTTTTATGCCAATACAAAGCTGTCTTCATTACTATAGCTCTATAATACATTTTGAAGTCCGCGATGGCGATGACTCTGAAAGTTCATTTATTGTACAGAATTGTTTTGGCTATCCTGGGTTTTTGGTTTTTCTATATGAAATTGAGTACTGTTCTTTCAAGGTCTGTAAAGACTTATACTGGGATTTTGATGGGGATTGTACTGAATCTGTAGATTGCTTTTGGTAAGAAAGTCATGTTGATTTACTATGTTGATCCTACCTATCCAAGAGCATGGGAGATTTTTTCATTTTCTGATATCTTCTTCAATTTCTTTCTTTAAAGACTTAAAGTTCTTGTCATACAGTTCTTTCACTTGATTGGTTAGAGTTATCACAAAATATTTTATGTTGTTTGTGGCTATTGTGAAGGATGATGCTTCTCTGATTTCTTTCTCAGCCCATTTATCATCTGTATATAGGAAAGCTACTGATTTTTTTGAGTTAATTTTCTATCTTGCCACATTACTGAAGGTGTTTATCAGCTGTAGGAGTAGAAATTTTTTGGTTACTTATGTAAGCTATCATATCATCTGCAAATAGTGAAAGTTTGAGTTCTTCTTTTCTAATTTCTATCCCCTGTTCTCCTTTTGTTGTCTTATTCCTCTAGCTAGAACTTTGACTATAATATTAAATAGATATGGAGAGAGTGGACAGCTTTCTTTTGTTCCTGATTTAGTGGAATCACTTTGAGTTTCTCTTTATTTAGTTTAATGCTGGCTGTTGGCTTGCTGTATTTTGCCTTTATTAAGTTTAGGTATGTTCCTTGTATACCTGATCTCACCTAGATTTTTATCGTGAAGGGGTATTGTTGGATTTTGTCCAATGCTTTTTCCACATCTAATGATATGATCATGTGGTATTTTCTTTCAGTTTTGTTTATATGGCAGATTATATTGACAAATTTTCATATGTTGAGCTATCTGTGTATCTCTGGGATGAAGCCTACTTGACTCTGGTGGACTATTTTCTGATGTTCTTAGATTAAGTTTGCCAGTATTTTATTGAGTGTTTTTGCATCAATGCCCATGAGGGAGATTAGTCTGTAATTCTCTTTCTTATTTACATCTTTGTATTGTTTGGATGCGAAGGTAACTGTTGTCTCATAACAAAAGTTTGACAATATCCCTTCTCTATCTATTGTGTGGAAAAATTGAGGAGTACCAGTATTAGCTCGTCTTTAAAATTCTGGTAGAATTCTGCACTGAAACCATCTGATCCTGGGTATTTTTCGTTTGGAGAATTTTGATGACTGCTTCTATTTACTTAGGGGTTGTAGGTATATTTAAATTATTTATCTGTTATTGATTTTTTTTTGGCATGATGTACCTGTCCAGAAAATTGTCCTTTTCCTTTAAATTTTCCAATTTTGTGGAGAATATTTTGAAGTATGATTCTCTGGATTTCCCCTGTGTCTGTTGTTATGTCCCCCTTTTCATTTCTGATTTAATTAATTTGCATATTCTTTCTAAGTCTTTTAGTTAGTTTGCATAAGGGCTTCTATTTCTGCCTTTTGATTAGTTGGATGAGGGCTTGTCAATCTTAATTTTCTCGAAGAACGAACTCTTTGTCTCATTGATTCTCTATATTACTTTTTTGGTTTCTATTTTATTGATTTCAGCCCTTAATTTGATTATTTCCTGATCTATACCTCCTGGGTGAGTTTGCTGGAGAGGTTGTGAAGGAAGGGGTACCCTCATCCATTGCTGGTGGGAATGCAAACTTGTGCAACCACTTTGGAAAGCAGTGTGGCGTTTTCTCAGGA
>NC_022009.1:12954599-12984556 GCF_000317375.1 Microtus ochrogaster | reverse complement strand
AAGATGAACATGGGATGTACTCACTCATAATTGGTTTCTAGCCATAAATAAAGGTCAGTGAGTCTATAATTTGATATCCTAAAGAAGCTAAATAAGAAGGTGAACCCAAAGAAAAACATATAGCTATACTCCTAGTTATGGGAAGTAGACAAGATTGCCGGGCAAAAAATTGGGATCTAGGGGGTGGGGTGGGAGGGGGCTAAGGGGAGATGGGGAGAGAAAAGTGAGAAGGGGAGGATGGGGAGAACTTGGGGCAACGGGATGATTGGGATACAGGAAGGTTGGATAGGGGAGCAGGGAAGCACATATCTTAATTAAGGGAGCCATCTTAGGGTTGGAAAGAGACATGGACCTAGAGGGGCTCCCAGGATCACTATTTTTGAACTGAGGTAGAAGTTAAAGCCAGTGCCTGGCTTCTTTGCTCTTCTGGTCTTCAGGTTGAAGCCCAGTATATGTCTGAGGGTTTTCATTAATAATGTTATAGGTATTGTGTGTGTGTGTTTTTCTTTCTTTAGGTTTCACTGGTATGGGGTTATTTTTTGCCTGTGTTTTTTGTAGGTGTTGCTAGCTTTCTTGGGTTGGAGTTTTCCTTCTAGTACTTTCTGTAGGACTGAATTTGTGGGTAGGTATTACTTAAATCTGGTTTTGTCATGGGATAATCTTGTTTTCTCCATCTAAGGCGATTGAAAGCTTTGCTGGGTATAGAAGTCTGGGCTGGCATTCATGGTCTTTTAGTGACTGCAGAACACCTGCCCAGGTCCTCCTGGCTTTCTGAGTTTCCACTGAGATGTCAGGTTTATTTCTGATAGGTTTGCTTTTATATTTTACTTGCCCTTTTTCCTTTGCAGTTCTTAATAATCTTTCTTTATTCTGTATGTTTTGTGTTTTGATTATTATGTGGTGTGGGGACTTTTTTTCGTTCCAGTCTATTTGGTGTTCTGTAAGCTTCTTGTACCTTTATAGGCATGTTCTTCTTTAGGTTGGAAAAGTTTTCTTCTATGATTTTCCTAAAAATATTTTCTGTGCCTTTAAACTGGACTTCTCCTTCTTCTATTTGTAGTCTTCTTAGGTTTGGTCTTTTCATGGTATTCCATATTTCCTGGATATTTTGTGTTAAGAGTTTGTTGGGTTTAACATTTTTTTATGACTGATGACTCTATTTCCTCTATTGTATCTTCAGCACCGGAGATTCTTTCTTCCATCCCCTGTATTCTGTTGGTTTTGCTTGCACCTGAAGTTTCTGATCATTTACTCAGATTTTCCATTTATGGAATTCCCTTAGTTTGCATTTACTTTATTGCCTCTATTTCAGTTTTCCAGTTTTGAACCATTTTTTTTTCACCTCTCTGATTGTTTTCTTTTCTTGTCTTTCTTTGCTTTCTTTAAGGGATTTGCTTATTTCTTCCAATTTTTTGTTTGTCTTTTCCTCCACTTTTTAAAAGGAAGTTTTCATTTTTATTTTAGGGGACTCTATCATCTTCATAGAGTTATTTTAAAGATTGTTTTCTTCTGCTTCATCTGCATTGGCATGTTCAGGTCTTGCTGGTGCAAAACCACTATTTTCTGGTGGTGCCGTATTGCTCTTTATGTTATTGAATATGTTCTTACACTGCCGTGGAAGCTGTGGAAGATGGTTGGCAATATGGGGAGGCTGTTCCCAGGTCTCTGGGGCTTTGCTGCGTAGTGATGAGTCCATGTCTTTAGTGGTTAAGGTCTAGAGAAAAGAGCCCTTAGGTACAGGACCCAGACACTCACCTCTCCAGGTTCTAGTAGTCATAGATACCCTTGGGAGTGGTTGTGGGTGTGAAGAGGCCACTCCCAGGTCTCTGGGGTTTTGCTGGGTGTGGGTGGGGTGTGGAATACGCCTCCAGGGACTAAGGCTTAGAGGGTAGGACCCTCCAGTGGGAGGACTCAGATACCTTTCCAGGTTGGGATGGGGCCAAGGCTCTGGTGGGTGCAGATGGATGCCATCCTCTGGAGTGGTTGGGGGTAGGGGAGGCTGCTCCCAGGCCTCTGGGGGTCAGGTGGTTGGGGGTGGAGCAGGGGATGTGCCTCTGGGGACTATGGCCTAAAGAGTAGGTGTAGGGCCCTCCAGTTGGGGAGCCAGATACTCACTTCCCTTGATCATTCTTTTAAAGGCAGGTAAAATTCTCTTAATGCTGAAAGCTGAGACATGACAGGAAATTTGGATGATTCATGAATACTTAGGAGGCATTGATATTTACTTTGAAGATCCATTTCCCTATTCTGTTGCTCAATAATAAATGTCTACTAAGCATCTGCCTACATTTAATACATTATTCAGTCTTTGGAAGGATAACAGCAACTATTAGATAGCTTCTACAATATAGCATTCACTTACAATATAGCAGGAATGACTAAATGAAGCTCCAACCTTGGACCTGCCAGTACTGATTTTAAGGTTATACCTAAAGCACTGGCCTTCGTGGGAGTAGCACCTGGAAGAGGTATCTTTTGGGACTCCCAACAGTGGAAGTGGGTGTGTCTTTGACTCTTTGACCTGCTCTTGGTACTTTTTTCCCCTCTTGTTGGGTTGCCTTGACCAGCGCTGGGATGAGGGATTTTGCATTATCTTATTGTATTTCGTTATGTTGTGTTTGATTGTTGTCTCGTGGGGGCCTGCTCTTCTCTGAAGGAAAGTGAAGGGGGAGCAGATGAGGGGATGAGGGAACTGGGTGGGATGGAAGGAAGAAAAACTGTGGTCAAGATATATTGTATGAGAGAATATCTATTTACAATAAAAAGGAATGAACACATTATATTTTAGAATGTGTATGTATGTACGTACACACATGCATTACATATATGCATGCAATAACAATTATTGAGAAAAGAGGCCATGAATTGGAAGGAGAGTAGAGAGGGGCATATGAGAGGATTTGGCCGGAAGAAAGGAAAAAGAGTAATGCAACTTTGTTATAATCTTAGAATGAAAATTATAAACGAAGTTTTCCAAGAAAGTGGTAGAACTCAGTTTCAGAGAATACTGATACATTTTTTTCCTAGTGTTATATATTCTTTCCATTCAACCATAATGATTATGTTCCTACATATGGTGCTACATATGGTGCTACAGTCCCCATTCTAAATATAAAAGAAGAGATTGTGAAAAATAAATTCCCCAAGGTGCCAGAGCTAATAAATGACCAAATCGGTTTGATCCTGATTTCCAGAGTTCTGACTCTGCGTTTTTGCGCTGGGCCTTACATCACCTACCCACTCACTTAACATCCTACCTATTTGATACCAGATAGCAGGCACTGGAGTTGAAGCTATGAGACATAAAGCCAGAACTTTGCCGTTATGAAACCTGTAATTGAGGGAAGGTTAGGTTTAAAAGGTAATGGTATCAATAATATTGTCCAGTTCCTCAAGGAAATCTTGAATGATTTCTGCAGTTGCTAACATTTGTGGTAATGGGAATTTTCTGTTAATTATGTTTTCCTCCTCAACAGAGAGAAATCATCTCTACTAATATTAATAATGATAGAAATACACTATTAAGACTGTACTGTGCTTTGGGATATGTGCAAAAGTATGAATCCTGATGAACATATTATAGTTACATGATCTCTGATTACTATTTTACTAGTGTTCTGAAGCCAAGTAATAGCTATGATTATAATAATTCTTATTTCTTATTTCATTAATGCATAAAAGATGTGTATTTTATTGAACTGAATTGGTATAATTACAACTGGGAACAATGAAGCCTGGAATTTTCATATGTTTATCTGGCTAATTTGAAATGAATATCAGATTAATATTATCATTTTTCCAATATTGAGAAAATGTTCCTGTGCTCATATTAGTGTTGTGTTAGAAAAAGCTGTTTGTATTTGTATAATTAGTATAGAACATTTACAAATATATGCAAGTATTATTTTCTTGAATTCCCTCAAGAAATTAAGTTCCTTTTAAAAACTTATTTTAATGAACCAATTGCAAAACATCATGGGATCATAGTCAAGCCAACAAACATACAGTATTCTATAATGAAGCAGCCAATGACAGTATTAATAGTGGCCCTACCAACAAGCCTGTTACTTGTACAAATCATACAAACATAATAAAAAGTTTGGGTTTGCATTAATCTATAACTTATTTGAAGAAATTACTGTAATGAAATCTCCTATAAACCTTTGTTTGACTTTATGAGTGTTATTGCAAACTTTCAAATATAACAAAGATAAAACAAAATGAACAAATAATCAAAAAGCTACAGTAATCCAGTTTTTCTTTTCTGTCATTTTATTTTCAAAGTATTTTTTAAAAGACCAGTAGGGCTGACAGGGAAATCAGGATGTTGACATTGCAAGCTCTCTTTTCTAGCTTGAGGTTATGACTTGAGAAACGGACTTTGGACACTTGTTTATGAGAGAGTTAATGCAAAAGTACCATATCACAGCAATAAATTTTCTATGTCTAAGATGCTTTTTTACACAAATTTCAAAGAAAAGGTCAAGGAAAGCCTTTGAGAACTTGTTTGGATTTTCTAGCAAGGGAGCGCAGGAGGCACATGTAGCGGTGAGGCAGGAAGGGGCACATTTGGGGGTCAAGGAGAAACCTGGTGCAAGGGAAACTCCCATGAATCTATAAGGATGAACCCAGCTAAGACTACTATCAATAGTGGACAAGTAATCTGAACTGGCCATCTCCTGTCGTTAGACTGGTAACTATCCCAGTTACCACCAGAGAGCCTTCATCCAGTGACTGATGGAAACAGATGCAGAGATCCACAACCAAACCCTGGGCTGAGCTCAGGGGATCTTGTTGAAGAGAGGGAGGAATGATTGTAAGAGCCAGTGGGGGTGGGGGTCAAGATCATCACAAAGAAACTCAGAGCAACAACTAACTTGGGCTCATAGGAACTCAGACTCTGGACCAACAATTAGGGAGCCTGCATGGGACCAACCTAGGCTCAGTACATAGATGTGACAGTTGTGTAGCTTGACCTACTTGTAGGACTCCTAGTGGTGGGAGCAGTGCTTGTCTGATGCTTTGGCTGGCTTTGGGGAACCTAATCTTCATATTATGTTGCCTTGTCTAACCTTAATACAAGGGGATTGCATTGACCAACATGTTTGGCCATGCTTTGTTGACACCCATGGGAGGCCTGCCCCTTTCTGAATAGAAATAGAAAAGGAGTGGGTTGGGGTAGAGAGGGTAGAGGGGGCAGAGGAATGGGAAGAGAGGAGAGGAAGAAGAGAAATTTTGGTCAGAATGTAAAGTAAATGAATAAATTTAATTAATAATAATAATAAAATCTTTGAAATAATATCACATGTGTATTTCATGTGAGATAATATCACATGAAATAATATCACAAGTCTTTATATTTATGGTTGTGAGCCTAGCCTTTAACGGCTGAGCCATCTCTCCAGCCCCGCAAGTCTTTGTAAGACTATTATTTATTATATTATAGAAGGCAAATACTTCCTCACACAGAATTTATTACGTCAACTTCAGTGTATCTGTTTCATATTAAAATTGTAATTCTACAACATAAAAAGTCATTACACTTTAAGTATTACTCTTAACATAGTAAACATTTTTTTCCTTAGGATTGTGCAAGTGTGTATTGACTTATACATAAAATTTCAGACTTCATATAAAATAAAAAATCAATAGAGAATGAGATAATAAAACACATGTACAAAAGCTCACATATGCATACAGATGAAGGATGAAATACGGCACCACTGTCCAACTACCTGGAGTGTCATTGCTATGAATTTGGTCATATGAATCTTTTGATTATCTTAGTAGATGAATTCAAAAAGAAATGCTATAGTCTATTAAAAGAGTAAATACATTTATCCAGTTATAGATAATTTTTATCTTGCAATTGATTCTAAAAAGGATTCTGTCATATGGGCCTTTCTGCTTATAACAGTAGGGAATATTTGTTGAGATCAGGGATCAACAAACCTTTTCTATAAAGTAGCAGATAGCAAATACTTCGGGCTTTGTAGGCTATGTGGCCTTTGTCTTACCTGCCCAGCTTTGCCAATGAAGTGCAAACAGAGCCATAGACAGCATCCCAATAGATGAATATCATCATGTACCAGGAAGCATCAATCATGGGCACATTAATCTAAATTCTGTGTTTCCAAAAGCCATAAAGCATTATTTTTCTATTTGCATTTATAAAAGAAATAAATCATTCTTAGTTCTGTGTCTGTGCACATACAGGTGGCAGGCCAGATATGACTCCCAGGATGCAGTTTCTTGACATCATCTTCAAATGTCTGGTTTTCTGTCATACTATTAGGTATCTGCCCTACTTAAGGCTCCAGGGTTTTTTTTTGTTGTTGTTTGTTTGTTTTTGGCCATCTTAAAGGTCCTTATTTACTTTCTTGGCTTAAGTTTTCTTCACAGACTTGTCATAACATGAAGCATTACAGTAAGAGTTTACTTTTTACTTTCTTTTCAGGCTAAATATTCCCCGTGGGAAGGCATTTTTGTCTTTTCAGTTTACTGTTGAATAAGTAGCACCTAGAATGCTGCCAGTAAACTGTAGACATTCAGGAATCATTTATTCTACCCATCCATATATAGCTAGAGTCCACTGGATATATAAGTTTGAAAGCTATTAATATGTGAAACACATGAAGTCCCTAAGTGTAATAATTTAGAATTACATCCTAGCCAGAGGAGTACAACCAAGCATTGAGCTACTCCTGAATTTAGGTGGCAAGCAGATGAGAAATGGCCTGAGAGGAAGATCACTGGGGGCTGGGGAATTGGGTAAAGTGCAGAATTATTTGATTGAATGGAAGCCAAGGCAGAAAGTGATCAACTCTCCTGAAGTTTTCTAACAAATTATTAAAACATAATGAACAACATTGTACTTGGACTTTGCCTCCAGGTTACAAGTGAGCTTGAAGAAGGGGATTAATTAGGATGATAGAGACAGATGCAACTTTCGAGTGAGGTACAGAGCACTGAGACATAATTAAGACAGTGTGATTTTATCATAAAGATTATTACATTAACTTCTGAGAATGGCCCACGGTGATCCTAAAATAACTACAAACAAGTGTGAAGTTTTTATATATCACAGGTATTGATCTGTTGGAAAGGTGAAAGCTATCAAAAATGTTATTGGCACAAATGGTTACACATATGGGAAGAAATTCAATTACTTTTTTGCATCATATCAGTAAATTCTGGGCTATAAAACTCAAATATTGTATACAGTAGTGTTTTTAAAGAAATAAGTTAAAAAATCCTAAAGTTCATATATAGCCATAAAGGCTCACACACAGGCAAAGCAATCTCAAACATCAATAGCAAATCTGTAATGCTTCCAAATTTCAATATATATTACAAAGTTTCCATAATTAAAATATACAACTCTGATGTAACGATAGACACATAGGTCAATAGGGAAAAATAGATATCCCAGAAATAAGTCTAAGTGTAAATAAATTTGAGTGTATGTAATTAGCTAGTCTTTAAATGTAAGACTAAAATTGTCAACCTTCTAGAAGAAAATAATAGGAACACTTGGGGTTGGCAATGATTTGTTGAATAGGACACAAAAGTACTCACAAAAATGCAAAAATAGAAGAGGGTAATTTCACATCAAATAAGAAAGTGTGTACACAACACACACAATAGAGAGATAAGTTACCCATAGTTAGAGAAAATATTTGCAAGCTAGCAATCTTACTAAGAATTGAAATACAAAATATGTAAGACTTCCTTGAGTTTCATAGCAAAATCCACAGACAACTCAATTAGAAAACTGAGCAAAGAATTTGAATAGACATTTCCTTAAAGAAGACATATAAATCACCATCTCAGTTTTTATAAAAAGTGCTCAATCATGAAGAAAAATCAAATAAAAGTACAATAATATATTACCTCTTTCCTATCCATTAGCATGACTATTATCAAATAGTAACAAAGTAGAACTAAATAAACAATCAAAAACCTAGAAACAAATAAGAAAAAAGATAAAAATTGTCAAAGATATGGTGGAATTGGTGCCCTCTATTCTCTTTTGGGGAATATGAAGTCATACAGTCAATGACACAATTTAGCTTGATAGCAACAGGAAGATTAATGAGTTTAACTGCTAAAATTAATTTATTTTCAACCAAATAAATAAAAAAATATGAAAATGTAATCTGTAATCAGGGAGGAGACATTGAAACATACACAGCCAGCTATATATTAGCATATATAATATATAAATAATTCCTAAAAATTAGTAAGAAAAATACAAAAGATTTGGAAGAAAAATTAACATGGGTTCAAATAGGTTCAATATGGAAAGGTCAAAAGGACCATGCACATATGAGTATGTTTAAATTAATTCTTAAAAATCCAATGTTGGCCTGTGTGTTTCTATAGAATAATAAGGATGGCCTGAGTCTGCTCATATCCCCACCTCCAGATGTACAGATTAACAAGAACAAATGAAACAGAACTACACTAACAAAGTGCATTGTAGGTCACACACTAGAGCTGAGCTGTGAGGGCATTGCGGGAAGAGAGGGGAGAAGAGTTCTTTGCTAGTCATGGTGGAGGGCAGTCCCTGGCAGAAATAAGAATCCCGAATGGGAAACATTGAGAATGATTGGAGTCACATTCTCACATGCTCACATGCAGTCAGATGAAGATGGCATTGCAGAACAGAAGATGAAACAGTGTTGGGTAGGCTAGACTTCCTGGATAGAGGGAGGTTATACTGGCTGGTTTTGTGGTCATTTGACACAGCTAGAATCATCAGAGAGGATG
This sequence comes from Microtus ochrogaster, assembly GCF_000317375.1. Taxonomy (NCBI): domain Eukaryota; kingdom Metazoa; phylum Chordata; class Mammalia; order Rodentia; family Cricetidae; genus Microtus; species Microtus ochrogaster. The sequence continues at coordinate 12,975,784 of NC_022009.1, read as the reverse complement.
GAGCCTCAGTTGAGAAAAAGCCTCCATGAGATTCAGCTGTAAGGTATTTTCTCAATTAGTAATCAGTGCTGGAGGGCTCAGCCCATAGCATGGAACGCCATCCCTGTACTGGTAGTCCTCTGTTTCTGTAAGAAAATTGACAAGTCATGCGAAGCAAGGCAGCAAGCAGCTCTCCTCCATGGCCTCTGCATCAGTTCCTGCCTTCAGAATCTTGTCCTGTTTTAGTTCCTGTTCTGACTTCCTTCGGTGATGAACCACAGTGCTGATGTGTAAGCCAAATGAACCCTTTTCTCCCAACTTGCTTTTTGCTCATGGTGTTTCATCGCAGCAATAGAAACCCTAAGAAGACCTATTGAAGACCAATGCTGTCCATGAGGGCCTAATGGAGAAGAGGGTGAAGGAAAGGTATGAAGCTAACTAAGAAAGGCAACAAGCAAGGTACTAGAAATAGGAGCCAAATAGTCATGTTTATTCAAGAACCACACTTAATTTTAATGATAGAAAAGCATATCCTTGAAAGAAATATGGTTATATATAAAATATAGTTTCTATCCCCTGTGATCCTCTTTTTACTCACTTTACACCCCCTCTGTCTAACTCAATTTACCTAATATTATTCCTTTAAAAATGCAAAAATAATCATATGTAGAACAAAAAGGATTGATCTAAAGATATTGGAAAAGGAATAACAAAACAAAACCAGACTTAAAATATGTATCCCATTTAGACATCTTTGTTACAGACTAGTAAAATATTAAATTAAATATAATGATACAAGTAATTTAATGTATGAAAGGACTTTATAAATTAGAAGCTTTAAAAATTCAGGAGAGAAATAAAAATGAACTAAGAGTCAGAAAAAAGTTGGAAGAAAGAAGAAAATTAATTGTATAATTGGAGAGAAAATTATGAGCTGAGTATTTACACATTATATAGGAGACATAGAAATGAATGTAGATTCAAAGAATAAGGAAGCTACATAATGGAAAGAGATAGAGATATAAAGAATACACACATCCAATAGATCAGAGCAATGTAAAAATTTGATGCATGTATTATTGCTAGTCATTGAAACAAACAACAAATTACTTACATTGCCCATTGCATACTTGAGACATGCTACTGTTTTAATCAGTTCCAAGACACAGGCACATGAGTATGCTTAGCTTAATTAGTGGTAAGGAAAATTTAACTTTAAAACTGACCATAAGGTATCATAGAGACTAGACAAAAATATAATCACTTACTAAGTAGCAAACAAACAATCAAACCAACTCATGTTGTTTCAAGATTTGTGATGGTAACATACAAGGCAAACTATGATAGGGAAACTTGCCTATAGGTTCATCTAGAAATACAGTCTCTCTACTGAAGGGATGTCTGAGAGACACAACACATACATCACCCACAGATGTGCTTGGTTTGCCTGCTTTGTTTTGTTTTCCTCCTGGTCCTGTTCTTTGGTTTGCCTGATAACTTTTTATTAACTACTGGATATAAGAAAAATGGTAGTGACTATAGCTAATGTTAGATTCTTTCAGACAGGTATTTATTTATTTATTTGCTTTCTGGAAGTCAGTAAGAGCAGAAGTCTCCCAGTTTAAAGCAATCTGAGACTGAGGTGGCTAAAGATACATCAAATGTGTTAGAAGTTCTGAAACATCACTGTTTGCTCTTAGTGTTGGGGTCTGGGCTGAAATGCTGTTTACTAATACCCCTCTAGCTTTGTAGGTCTCGGTTTGCTTACTGTTTTCTCAGTGAGGGAAAATTCCATAAGTGGTATGGAGTTTCACATCTTTTGACCTGTTGGTACTTAAGAACTGGCAAATAGCTCTGAGGAAAAAGTACTTAGTTTCTCGCATCTTAGTGCTTGCCTGTTCCCAATTTTAGGACCCCAAGTGCTGGCTGTGATTTACACTTTGAACAGTAAGGTAGAAGAAAGGGTAAACGCATGAAGTAGTCCTGTTGTCAAATGGCAAGGTGTAGAACCTAGACAGTATTGAGCGTTCATTTTAAACTATATTATTATTTTTTTTTTTTTTGCTTTTACATCTCAGAATTTAGTGTCTTACAGTTATGGACTTACAGATCGAATTTTGATATTTTTTTTAAAAAAAATGTTTTTATCCCTTTACTTCTCTCCTGTCTGCCTCCCAGCCATTCCCAGCCACCTCTTCTTTTTTGTTTTTTGTTTTTTGTTTTTTTTTAATTTATTTATTTATTGAGGATTTCTGCCTCCTCCCCGCCACCGCCTCCCATTTCCCTCCCCTTCCCCCGATTAAGTCCCTCTCCCTCATCAGCTTGAAGAGCAATCAGGGTTCCCTGACCTGTGGGAAGTCCAAGGACCGCCCACCTCCATCCAGGTTTAGTAAGTTGAGCATCCAAACCGCCCAGGCCCCCCCAAAGCCAGCACGTGCAGTAGGATCAAAAACCCATTGCCATTGTTCTTGAGTTCTCTGTAGTCCTCATTGTCCGCTATGTTCAGCAAGTCCGGTTTTATCCCATGCTTTTTCAGACTCAGGCCAGCTGGCCTTGGTGAATTCCCGAAAGAACATCCCCATTGTCTCAGAATGTGGGTGTACCCCTCGCGGTCCTGAGTTCCTTGCTCGTGCTCCCCCTCCTTCTGCTCCTGATTTGGACCTTGAGATTTCTGTCCGGTGCTCCAATTTGGGTCTCTGTCTCTGTCTCCTTTCATCGCCTGATGAAGGTTAATATTCAGGGGGATGCCTATATGTTTGTCTTTGGATTCACCAAATCCAAATAACAAATAAAAAATAATATAGTTCATTTTAAACTATATTATTTTTAAGCAAGGCCCTTTAGCAGAAGTGGCTTGACATTATCTAGTCAGAAAGGTGGAGATCAGAGACAGAGTTTGTATAAATAACACGATGGGTGGAATCCAAATGCATAGTGATAGCAGGGAATTTACATTTCAAGAGTGAAGAGAGGAGGGGTGGACAGGGTGGACACAATGGAAGAGTGCTGGCAGCTATTGGGTTGGAGATCGTTAAAAAGTCAATGAACTTCTGCTAATAGAGACTATTCCCGAATTTGACTATTGCACATGTACAAATATTTACTTCTACAGTGACAGAGATGGCACTGTTCATCCACCGGTGAATGCTCTAATATGGTGGCACATCACAGTGAATGACCGACATCAAGGAAATGTCGTCCTTTCTACTTTCATCGCTCTGAAGCAGAGAAACACTTGAGAGAGGAAAAGCTGAGTGCTAATGTTGAGGGACATAAAGCAGAGTCTTGGTTTGAGGTGTAGAAAGAACATTGAAGGAGAGGCTAGCTGGAGTGAAGCATGCTGGTCATGCCACTGTGAATGGTCAAATGTGTGGTCAGGTAGGGGATGCTCCACAGAAGGAGTCAGGCCTAGTAGCACATCCTTCAGGATATTCTCCCCAATGGCTGGGTGCCATTTGTGAGCCATGCTGGCCAGCATTCCAAATTACAAGGTTCTGTAGTTTCATGCGCCCCTACTTACTACAAGTAGACCCACAGTAGAATTCTATTGATTTCGTTGCATCTAGAAGTAGTTCAGTGGTGTAGAAAGAACAGGATTTGAAAGTCACCCAGATTGTGGATCTGCTCATCTGTTTTGTAAAATAGTGCTAAGTGGACCTGCGTTGGAGTTTTTTACAATGATTAAATTGTTGGCGCCATTTTCCTGGTTTTTTTTTTTTCATGATTGATTCTATTGGTGTGTGTGTGTGTGTGTGTGTGTGTGTGTGTGTGTGTGTGTGTGTGTGTGTTTATGTGCAGGTGAGTTTAACAAATGATTGTGAGTCTCCTGATGTGAGTATTAGGAACCGAATTCTGGTCCTCTGGAAGAGTAGTAAGGTCTCTAAACCACAAAACTACCTCTTCAGTTCCCATTACCCTATTTATTTCAATGTATGAGTCAGTTCTATATAAGAAAACAATGTTGAAAATAGTTGCAGAATTGGTGGAAGCAGATGCAGAGAACCACAGTGGAGCATTGGGCTGAGCTCCCAAAGTCCAATCAAAGAGAGGGAGAAGTGAGAATATGACCAAAGAGGTCAAAATCATGATGGGGATGCCCACTGAAACAGCTTACCTGAGCCAATGGAAGCCCTTCCAGCTCTGACTTGATGGCGAGGGAACCAGCATAGGAACAAGCTAGGCCTTCTGAATGGAGGTGACAGTTGTATGGCTGGGCCAGATTGTGGGGCCACAGACAGTGAGATCAGGTTTTATCCCTACTGCTTGTTCTGGCTTTTTGGAATCCATTCTCTCTAGAGAGATACTGCTCAGCCTAGATATAGTGGGGAGGGCCTTGGTCCTTCCTCACAGCAATATGCTAGACTTTGTTGACTCCCCATAGGAAGTCCTACCACTCTGAGGAGTGGATGGACGTTGGAGGGGGAGTGGGAGGGTGAAAGGGGGTGGGAGGTGGCAGAAGGAGGAGGGAGCAGGAGGAGGGGAGGGAGTGATAAGTGGATTTGGCATGTAAAATAGGAGATGGTTTAAAATAAATTAACAAATGGTAAGAAAAAGGAAAAGCAAATAGTTGCTGAGCATAAGTTTTAACTTTGGGAGTGAGAAGTTTGATCTGCTACTCCACAAATGTCAAATCTTGTGATCTTAGTGTAGATATAAGATTGTTGGTTATCCTAGTAAAGGTTTCACTCCAGTCCCTCAAGCCTCCTGCTCTTCTTAGAATGCAACACTTACCTCATTAATATTACGGCACAGAATTTTTATTGGTTAAAATGTCTGTCTCAGACAGTATATGAGAAGTTTCTGAGTGCCATGGTTATAATGTATTATCTGAAAGACATGATATATTTCCAACATTTATGTGTGTCCAATGAATGATTTATCCATTCACTTGATAATTTATTCAAATAAGTATTCACCCAAGTAAATCTAGTGAGTGAATGAATAAGTATTGTAGGAGACTGTTTGTTCCTGGCTGATCAGCCCTGAAATAATCACACAGAAACTATATTATTTACAGTACTGTTTGGCCAATAGCTTAAGCATATTTCTGGCTAACTCTTATCTTAAATTAACCCCTCTCCATTAATCTGTGTATCACCACAAGGCAGCGTCTGTTTCCTGCAGGGATACAAGACTTCTCTTTGACTCTGCTCTTCTTTCTCCCAGCATTCAGTTTAGTTTTCCCTGCCTAACTCTGTTCTAACCTATCAGGCCAAGCCAGTTTCTTTATTAACCAATGGTATTCACAGCATACAGAGGGGAATTCTATATCATATAAGTATATCTTTGAGCTGATGAAATGAAGATAATGATGGAGCTGTTCAGAGCACACTTAAATAAAAGCAGTATCTGTGCACTGAATCTGGGGAGGTGGTGTCTTTTCTTCTTGATCCATCTTCCCCAGTGTGCTACTTATATTTCTGTTGCTGACTACTTGAGATAAGCAAATGCCTGAGAGGAAGCTTGCAAAGCAGACAGATTTTTCTTGGGCCACAGTTGCAGAGGCTGAGTTCTCCGGCTGTAGTGCTATCAGTGATATCTGGCTCCATACACAGTTAGGTCTCATGAAGATGTGCAGGAGGTTTCAGGTGGGATGCCCCAACAATGGGCTTAGCTTTTCTAAGTCTTGCACCTTTAGAATAAGCTTGCTGTGTTTGCAAACAGACTTTATGGGATCTTGGTGAAAACATCATCAATTTATAGACTGGCTTAGAATCTATATACTTACCATGTTGCATTTCCTCCTTTATTGAGGTGGTATGTTTCCATTATTTTAGATAGCCTTTGATTTTTCTGTCATTAGCACTTGATTTTAAGGATATGGATCCATGTTTTTCTGGATTTTACTTTCTTCAGAACCACTGAAATGGTACTATGATTTTTCATTGTCATAAGTTAATTATGATGTTGTAGCCTTTTTTCATTGCTTCCTTGGCCCCAGGGCTGTCATCCATTGTTTATCCTTACAGTCAACATGTTACCTGTAGTGGTATGTTTCTCTATCTTCTGTGTTCCATCAGCCATGGCAAAAATGAGACTTTGTTCACAGGATTTGGGACTTTAGTAGAATTCTTTGAGACTTTTTCACTTGTAAGTCCTACACGCTGGTGACAGCTTCTCCTCATGGAGAATTCTTACTTACTCCAGCAGTTATAGCTATCTTCTGGGTGATGAATTTGTGACAAGTTTGATTTCTGAAAAAAAAATGGTGTTATTGGCATGTCTAGTTTCTCAGTTGGGAAGGAACTGGTGACATATTCCAGTATAAATGATGCATGAACTAAAATTCAAGCTAGGCTTTTTTTCTCAAAACATCTTTATGCTTTCTCAATGCTGTTTCTAAAAGGCGATAGTTTAGTATTTAGGATATTGAAGACTACAAATCAGTTCAAAATAATTTCTTAAACTTAAAAAAGATTTATTTGCCTATAGAACTAAATAAGATTATGCATATAAGAAAATTTTGGTTCCAAACATTATGCCATTTGCTCACCATGAGGTCACGTATAGTACTATGTCAATAACTCTGCAATTAGAGTTCAGTGCTTCTTTTCATCTCTTATCAATGACATTGGACCTTGAGATTTCAGTCTGGTGCTCCAATGTGGGTCTCTGTCTCTGTCTCCTTTCATCGCCTGATGAAGGTTAATATTCAGGAGGATGCCTATATGTTTTTCTTTGGGTTCACCTTCTTATTTAGCTTCTCTAGGATCACGAATTATAGGCTCAATGTCCTTTATTTATGGCTAGAAACCAAATATGAGTGAGAATATCCAATGTTCCTCTTTGCAATCCTAATTAAAACAGGCAGTATTGCATTGTTAATAGAAATTGCCATGTAGAAATTACTTAAGAGAAACCACTTTTGCTACATGCAGTAAAGAGGGGCTTTAAGACCACAAAGTTAATTTGACAACTATAAAAGATCCCATTTTCCCTTCGATTTGACATGTGTGGACATCTTGTTAATCCTCAGACATTTCATTCTTACTTAGAGTTTCCCTTCTCTCTGAGATGCGATTATTTCCCTAGAAGCTGGATTTGTGCTGCAAAAGGGAAGTCTTCCCTTGTAGATTTGACTGCATAATAGTTTGTATTGCTTTCCTGGTAAGAAAGAAAGGCAAATGTGTCAGAAATTATTGGGAATTATTTTGATGCATGTGTTTCACTTCTACTGGACACTGTTGGTCACATAAACTTATTGAGGGAAATAAGGTACTCAAGCCTCTAAAACATTCTAGTTTACTAATGGTGCAACTTAATTTTGAATGAATTAGCATGTTTATATTTTTATATTGGAGATGTGGGTAATGATATTTCATGCAGGATTTTGTCAGAGGAAAGTCTATGTACAGATACAATACATATACAATTTCAGCAAATCACACATAAGCAGACAAATGTAATCTATATATTTAAATGCCACATAAATGTTACTGGGGTCAGAACTGAAAATGTATTGATGTCTAAATATTCTTCAGTGCCTTATCTTTTCTTTTAAAATAACTATTTTAAAAATTGAGCAATTGGTTACTTATTATAAAATTCACAGTAAATATTTTAAAGCATATTTACAAGATTCTACTACTGTTGCCAGTATCTAATTCAAGGACACTTTTACCATTTCTAAAAGAAATTTATCCTCTTTGGGGGATGTCTATTAATGCCTCCCCTGGACCCACAACAACCACTTCTTGTTTCTATGAGTTTACATATCCGTGACCTGTCCTATAAGTAGAAGAATATAATTTTTTCCTCTGTGACTGGCTTCTTTTACTTAGCATGTTTTCATGGTTTTCCCATGTTGTGGCATGTATTAGTACTCAATTTCCTTTATAACTAAATAATGTATTGTACACATTTGCCATTTTTTAAACCACTCAGTATGTACTTAGTTTGTTTCCTGAAATCAGTGTTTTGAGGGTGAACTTCATATACTGAACCCACATAGCATTTTGTAACACTGAACTATGTGGTTTTGATAAAGGCTGTCAGATTATATGGCTGATGGACTTCGGAGCTGGGTCTAATTTTAGGCTATTGCAGGTTGACGATTCTTATCTGGCATGGTTGGGGATGGATGTATTTCAGATTTTTAGAATTTTTTTTTTAAGTTTTGTTGCTTTGGCACAGATTTTACCACTTGAATTTCTGTAATTTGAAATCTGAAATTACAAAGCTTGAAACTTTTAACATTATTTCCGGATTCAAATAATAGTTTCAGATCTTGCAATATTTTGGAGTATTAATTTTATATCATGGGAGTGTTCAGCATTTTCTGTGACCAACAATAGCATGAAATCCTTGTTTATATCTTTCTGAAAGCCTATCTATACTTTATGTACTTTGATCAAGATTGATGGGTGACAGTGCTGTGGATTAGTATTATTGAAGCTGACAGGGTTTTGAAAAGCGGTACCACTCTCCTTTTAGCTCAGACTACATGAGAGTCCTGGTTGCTCCATCTTCTCCCTGTACCTTGGTATCTTGCCAGCCTTTATACAGTAGTCATATTGATTGGCATCCTGATATCCTATTGTGGCTTAAACACACATTTTCCAGACTTAATGACTTTAGCAATTTTCAAAGTATTTTCTTCAGTAATTTTATTTTACTTTTAAAAAATATTTTAGCATATTGAGAAATAATTGACAGTAATCCACACTGAAATGTAAAATGTGATGGCTTGATATATTTGTGCTTCGTAGAATGAATATGATGAAAACACAATTACAGTATCTATTTATATTAATCAAAATCATCTTCTCACATGGTGACCTGCCTGACTCCTTACTCCTTACCTTCCAGTATTAGAAGTGCTGAAGATTAGTCTCTTGGCAAGTTATAGGTACAATGTAGTATTGTTTGTATCTACCGCATTGTGCATTAGGTCTTCAGTGCTAATTAATTTGATAACTGAACGTCTGTGCCTTTTACAAAATTTTAGAAAACATTCTTTATTAATCCTATGAGAATTTCATGCTATGTATTTTGATCATAGTCAGCCCTCCTCTTCCAACTTCTTTTTTTGAGACCATCAGTTGTATTCTGTATTGTCTAAATACTCTTGGGAGCAGGGTCATCCCTGACACGATCACCCTGTTATGCATCACAGTTTTAAGGAAGATTTCAACATCTTCCCATTTCTCCATGGCACAGCATCTAGCACCACCTTTCTTCCGTTTCTGAACTGAGTTCTTCTTCAGGTTTCACGCCCAAATGACGTCACACGGCACTGGCCTGTGTTGGCCTGACTCTGTCTTCAGAGTTAGCCCTGTGGTTTTTTGTCACAGATGGCAGAAATTTCTATAACTTTAAGATGAAATGATACTGTTTGATGTGTTGTGTGCTTACATGTGTAGATATGCGTGAGCATATGTGTGTGTGTCATCAGAAAAACACGATATAAGCACAGTGAGTCAATTTTAGGTTGAATTTATTAAAAAACAGTTTTTGAGAACAGTGAGATAAAACTTATGATAGTAACAGGGATGACTAATATCAGAAATGAAGTGGAGATTCTCAGCAGCAGACTTGATCAAGGAGACAGAATCTGTGAATTCAAGACATGCTCAGATATCTAGTTAGAGGAGAAAAAAGAGTAAAGCGACCCATGGGATTCACTGCACAGTCCCAAGAAATGATAGGAAGGCATCATGAAGTAAAGGCACAGAGAGAATGTGAGAAAAAGATTTTAAAGGAACTAATATCTGAATAATTTCCAAATTCTGGTTGAGATATGTTCATGAATGCATGTGGAACTCAAAACTCTCCAGCCAGGCTCAATCCAAAGATGTCATATGTTTTATATTTTTAGAGTTCTAAAATTAGCATATATTAGTTGTACAAAACAATGAGTGTCATTGTGAGATTTTCATAACTATTTCTGGCATTCCTTGATCATATTTGCCTCTCATTATCCTCATTTGTATTTTGGTGGGACTTTTTGTAGTGTATATAATGCTTATTATTTATAGGTGTGAATATATATGAATCTATACACACATGCATATATTATTTTCTCTCAGTCTGGGCTTCATCTTTTCACTCACTTGGTTTTATCTTATATTTCCTATACCTGTTGTATGCTAGTTATATTGTCATAGTCTGCATAACTGATGACTTACTATGATGAAATCTGGCACAAACAGCTGAAGGGAGGATTGATTTATTTTGGTTCATGGCAGCAGGGAATTCATTCCATGTAGTCTTGGGCATGTCCTATGTAGGACATCACAGTGAGGATTATGAGGTAGAATAATGGACAAGGGACAAGATGTCCCCAAGCACACAACTCCAGTGACATGTCTTTTCTTTGCTGATATAACCAGAACTACAGGGAGAGCACAGAACATGGCCAGCTAGTGACTAACTACCTAACACATGAGACTTTCAGACAACATTTCATGCCAAAATCATAGAATAGTCTTTATGCTGCTCTTTATGTTTCATTTCTACAAAACTGCTGCTCTAAGAAAACTCTAGGAAGTGTCCCATGTATATATAAGTTCTCAAATAACTATCTTCCTCCCTTTTTTTTCTGTTTCACAGATCCCCAAGAGCTAAATTCTTCAAATGTTACTAATGGGAACAACTTTGGTTAAACAAAAAATAGTCAGATATTGCTGTCACTTTTGAACTATGTGCAATAACGTAGCAAACCTCAGCAGAAACATACTGAGTAGGGGCTGCTTTGCAAAATGTCAACACATTTGGAGACTGCATGCAAAGCTTATGTCATTTGAAGCTTTCTATTTTTACAATGCACCATTGTTTTATACTCTATCCTGATTTCAATCTTACTCGTAACGTGTAATCTGTATCAATCTTACATTTGTGGAAATGTTTCAGTGTGATTTCCATAACTCACCTATTGGCACTCTAAAAATGCTTTCATTTAGTTTCTTTCCACTTCATAAGTTTCAATCCTTTGAAGATAACTTTATGCTCCTTTTTTCGTTTACTCTTAATATCCATTTACAAGAGATAACTGAACTTTTCAAACAAATTTTCATACTTTTCTCTTTTGAGGAAAAATGTATTTATTTGTATTTTTGTGTGTGTGTCTTTATTCAAAACAGCTAAGGATTGACCACTAAAACAAGAAATCACTGCTGGATCCTCCAGAAAAGCAGCTAGTGTTCTTAATCACTCAGTCATCTTTTCTGCCCCTAAATCAAACATTAAAATTAAAATATTTCAAAATATGATGAAAATCCAAAATAGTATTTCCAACGAACAGGTCTATAAATGTCCACAAAGTGAACATTTATGTATAGCCAATATCCCGCTAACCTCCTACCTGAACCCCAAGTCCTCCTTGCTGCGTACTCTACAGACGCTTACCTGTGCTGCCTTCCCAAGAGTCACTTGCATATTGACTGTCAGCTCCAATAACTCGTTTTGCCCTCCTTTCTACTTTAAATACATAGGTTACATAGACTTTTCTTTTAGTGTCAGCTTTATGTCGATGGGATCCATTTATTGATTCTATGCTTCCTTCTCTCGCTTCCGTTGCTGGATGCTAGTCCAGTCTGGGAACATGATGCAATGCGGTAAATGTCAGCATTTCTGTGTGTTTGGATAATTTTCAACTTGGGTCTATTGTGATGTCACAAATGCTATGGCCCTGAAAATTACTTATTTTTTTGTTTTTCCCTGTTTTTACTATTTTTAATCATATCGCCAACATAGATATTTTATTTTGTTATGCATACACATAGAATAGAATTATTATGTCTTAGGGTATAAATGTGCCCAACCTTCACTAACACTCCAGCAATGGAGCTTCCGTTCCTGCTTCCATGAGCAGGTGAGATCATTGCTTTACAGAAGCTAGAAATCACCCTTGACATAGGTGACTCAAGAAAAAGTCATGGTCAATAGGAAGGCTACTGTTTCTATTTTTCTATGAAATTAATCAAATACATTTCAAAAAATCTTCTTAATTTTTAAAGATTTTTTTCACATGAATAGAAAAGTATTTTTTTTATTTAGTCAAAATTTAGCATATAAAATGAAAGGTGAGATTTGGATCAGTATCATAGAGAATAGATACACACCCATATCTATATACATACATATATATATATACACATATGTACATATACAAATATACACTTATATATACATACAAATACACACACATATATATGTTTGTATGTGAGCTTGGAGGTCAAAGGATATAGTTCTCTGATTCTAGCATGTAAGATCTAGGTCCTGAACTCAGGCATGCAGGGATATTTTCAGGTTTGGCAACAAGTGTCCTTCCCCATTGCTCCATTACCCATTCCCAATGTAGACTTCATTTTCTCTGAGTCCTCACTTTAGAAAGCTACCACTTTGAAGCTTTGTAGAGGCGAAAAGTAATGGCAGCCTTTGCTCTTTACCACCTGCTATGTGGGTCGCTCTGAAAGATCCTGGAAACCTAATAGGATGACCTCACTGCCTGTTTACAGTAAGAGCCTTCAGGGTTGAAGCCTGTTCTCAGGAAATTAGTCTCTGATGTAAAACCAATGGGTTTTAACTTCTAATTCTTCACCGGTTATAACAGTCTCGAGTTGCTAAATGTGACCTCTTACTTTCAAATAAGGGAAGTTCATTTGCCTTAGTGTCATTTCATTACTTTGTTCCTGGCAGAATTCCGTAGAGGTCTGAGCCCCTGGAGACTGGCAGATGAGCATCAGACACTGATTCCTATGTTCCGTGTGACTACCCCTCACCCCACGCAGTGAACTCTCTTTTCTTTCCCCCAAATGAACAAGTGTGATAGATAGTGTATGAGGCACACGGGGTTTTTCCAATATTAAGGCTCCTCATTTCTAAAAAAGAGTATGAAAATATTTTATGTCCAAAATGTTTTATATATTCCCAGCAATTTCTCCAACTTAATATCAATTCTTTGGGACTCCTGAGGAGAGAATGATTAACAGTGAATGATTGAATTGCATGAAAACAGGAAAAGTTTTAAAGCATGTTGGTGTTAGTTTCAGTCTGTCAGAATGTCATTAATGTATTTACATCCTTTGCATATTCTAGGGGGAAAATAAGGAGCCCGTTTTTGACATGTCCATTATTATTAAAAGCTCGAACATTATATATTTCTCCTGGTGCAGGATTTTATACATAATCAGTTGAAGTATTAATCCTACAGCAATAAGAGACCTCGCGACAAGATCCTGTTCAATTCACTCCTTGTGACCCTTTTCTCCACTAGCACATTAGTGTTGTTTACTGTAGGTCAGTTGTGGTCAGCTCATGGGCACTGGCCTAGGAGTTGAGGCAGAACCCCACCAAGGCTGAAGCTCCCTCTGCTCTTGCTCCCTACACTGTACAATTGTTTTTCTTTTGGTTAAAACTGCCTTTTCTCTTTCACACAATTTAAACATTAGATTATTGAAAAAACACACAATTCTCTCACGTGCAGCAGGGTTGAGTGACTTGGTACACTTCTGCCGAGAAGCAGTTTGGAAAGTGTCTTAAAGATGTTTTATATTTTACATACTGCATTTTAAAGCACATATTTTGATGATCTGATATAGCAGAGGATTAGTGACTACTGGTTTATAAAGAGAAAACTGGAAATCTGGCTCCCTAATTACAACCTAAATGCACTATGAGGGAAGTGAGTCAGCAGTGACTGAAAATATGTTCGTAGGTAAGCATTCCATGCCACTCTCCTTCATGAAGGCATGTGTTTCTCTTACATATATCTCTCTCCATCTATTTTTTTCTGTTGTTAAATTTTTTGTTACATGTGTTTATTTAGTATGTGTGTATGTGTGTGCGTGAGAGATGTGAGATTCCACTCTATATGCTCTGAATACCATTGATGAATAAAGAAACGGGCTTGGCCTGGAAGGGTAGAACAGAGCTAGGTGGGGCAAACTAAACTGAATGCTGGGGGAAGGAAGGCAGAGTCAGAGCCATGTAACCTCGCTGGACACAGATGCCAAAACTTTGCCAGTAAGCCACTGCCATGTGAAGATACACAGATAATGGAGATGGGTTAAATTAAGAGTTAGCCAATGGGAATCTAGAGCTAATAGGCCCAACGGTGATTTGAATAATACAGTTTCTCTGTGATTATTTAGGGCTGAGCACACTGCCATGTGACGATACACAGATAATGGAGATGGGTTAAATTAAGAGTTAGCCAATGGGAATCTAGAGCTAATAGGCCGAACGGTGATTTGAATAATACAGTTTCTCTGTGATTATTTAGGGCTGAGCAGCCAGGAATCACCAAGCGCCCTTCCCTTACAACATGTGTGTGTGGTGTCCATTTCACAGAGTCCAGGAGGAGGTGTTGGACTCTTTGGATCTGGAGTTAAAGCCCCTTATATAGATGCTGAACTAAATTTCAGTCCTCACATAGAGCAATAAGTGGTTTTAACCACTGAGCCATTTCACTAGCCCCTCTGTCTTTCTTAATGCTAATGCTTAAATCTACACTAAGATGTTCTCTCTTCTCTCTCTCCTCTCTCTCTCTCTCTCTCTCTCTCTCTCTGGTTTTGTGAGAAAGGGTTTCTCTGTGAAACAGTACTGACTGTTCTGGAACTCACTATATAGATCAGGCTGGCCTCAAACTTACAGAGATCCACATAGCTCTGCCTCTAGAGTTCTGGGATTAAAGGGTTGTGTGATCAACACCCAGAGATGTTCTTTTCTTAATTAACTCCATCTTTGTTTTTAAAAATAGGTATTTCATTAGTTAAATATTGGTAATATGATTTCGAAGAATGATAGTAGAAAATAAAACTTCAGAGATTCAAGTTTTATGGAAATGACAATATAAATAAGTATGAATTGTGGAAATGTTCAATTTCTTTAATGCTTTTAATTATTCATGTCATGTACAGTAAATGATAGAGTATGGTTTAAAGTACTTCAGAAGACTGAGTGAGAGAGGGTATAAAAACTGACTCTTAGGGTAGTCTTATCCTCAGGGCATCTGGATATAGCATCTTGGCTCTTGTATCAATATATTTAGACCTCCTTTCCTATGGTTTCCAGTTACTTAATGGGTGAATGTGGAAGAGGGAGGAATATTTATTAAATATTCACTGTGTATCTAGCTCAGGGCCTTTTCATCTATGGGTGACAATCTGCACTTCAGGTAAGAGATGGCGTTCTTTAGTATAAATCATGAGTTCCTGTGCCTTTACTGATATGTTGATATGTGTGGCACATTTGTGAACAATATGCAAGTATTTAGAAGCCAAAACCACATTTCAAACAAAAATCTTGGCTGCTCAGTGGTAAGAGTGGAGACTAGTGCTTTTCTGTTGGATTGTAGATTTGATTAACTGAACCTTAGATGGTTTTTAAAAATCAGTATCATTTGTTTTATGTCATATACAAAGAATCAGAGAGCAACGGAGGGGCATAGATGTTATATTTTATTCTTGTTCAGCTTTACTTGGGTGCATGCTGGAACTAAAGAGTTTTGTAGTTATTTGTTGACTATGACCTCAGCAAACCACACAGCCTTTAGGAAAAACATTTGTCTTCTCTGTAAATGGGGCATTGGGCAAGAAACAGTGATTTTTCAACTGTTCCTGACTGTAAGCTCCAGGGAACAGGCACTGTGATAGTTTTTCTTCTAGACTTTGAGGACCTGTGTAATGCTAGGCTTTCAACCAATGCTCAAAACCTATGATTAAATGAATGACTGAATGTGTGCTGTATGGAGTCTTAGTTCTTAGAGTTTCTCCCAACTAAAGTTGCTTTTATTTTATTTTAATTATTTCATTTTATGCCTTACACATAATATAAAGGTTCATTAGAAAAACACTAAAAATATTTTAAGGCTGAAAATAAATGTTTCAAAGCTCTGACAATAATTTCATTGCTTTTTTCTGCATAAACAAATCATAAGAACTCTTCCTCTTAGTTTTGTTTCCTAATAAACCCTCTATTCTATAATTGAACTATGTAGAAGTTGCATTTGTCACAGGAAGATGAATCTGAGATGATAAGACACAGAAAGTGATGATGGACCTGCCAATCAAGAGAAAAGCACATGTGAAACATCACCAGGTGCATGGCAAGTTGAGAAGGGTGAGAAAGGCGTGGCTGAGATGTGCCTGCGGGGGAAGAGAGAAAGGCAGAGGGTCCCACTAAAGCCCCACAAGCCTGCCTAGAATGTTGCCTTTACTTGAAGGAAGCAAGCCATGAATTATTTTAAGAAATCAGAGATAAGGTAACCATATTTATTTTGCTGAGGGTTCTGTAGCAATAGTGTTGAGATTAGACCCTCATATCTTGAAATATTTCAGCTACTATAGTTCTTGACCTTGGGTTTAGTGGATGTCATAAATAATACATAAATGTTTTAGAGTTCAAAGTCTGGCATTCACCTGTTTTTCAGAGCTGATTTTCAGTGTTATGAGAAATGATTCCTTAAATACTTCATTGCTCTTCCAAGGGAAAATTTATTGCTTCTCTTAATTAAGAATCTAATTTGTTAATATGCTAACATGATGAAGGGAGACATAATACACACTGGAGATGAGCAGAAGTCACTCTTACTCTGAATCTTCTCCACCATGGTATAATTTTATTTGCTGGCAATTGTGAGATACCATTAGAAAATCTACCAACGAAAATATTGGATGTGACTGTCATAACAATACACTACAATCTGAACCATGTACTATGCATGTGAGTTATCTTAAATGATATTTTTTTATTCTGTTGCTTGAAACTACATTTTTTCTTGCCCAAAATGTTATGAATATCATCATTTCCAAGATAAATAATAATATGATTTTAATTATGATAGCACCCACCATGTCAGGAAGATGGTTTGTCTAAGGGTGGAGAGGGAGCTTGTTATCATTAGGCATGACTCTGCTTGATCTATTTTAGCACTTAACTAACTTGTCACTTTATGGCAACTGTACATATGTGCCATAAATCAATATAATTAGTGAAAGCAGGACATAAAAGTGGGTGATACAGTCCTGCAATTTCCACACTTGGGAGTCTGAGGATTGCCATGAATTTGAGGCCAGCCTGGATTACATAATAAATTCAAGGTCAGCTTTGTATATATAAAAAGTCTGGTTTCAAAATCCAAAGTAAGACAAATAATAATAATAAGTGATTACAATCTCAAAAAAAAGCAAAACAGTGTTTGTGTCAGAAGTTAAATGAAACAGAAAAAGCAGAACTATACTTAACATACAATGAAAATCATCTTTTAGTAAACAGAGATTGTTCTAAATATTAGAAGATTCCAATTGCAATATGAGTCCAGAAAGAAAATAACTAAAATGGCTTAAAATGCTTGTCTCAAAAATGAATAAAAACCAATAAAAATCCTGTATCAGAAATGGATAAAAACAGAGCAATTCATTTTTCCCTTGTGCTTTATAATGTAGTATTTATGTGTTTGTATGCTTTAAAAATAGCTTATATTTTGAACTTAAAAATATACTAATCTTAGCCTATTTTTGAAGTATGTTCAGATTTATGTTAAAGTACTTCCTTAATTTATTTTATCAAACAGCATGGACTTATACAGGGGTAGAAGGAAATAGATTCAGCAGAGGGCTAAAAAAAACTGTAGGAATATACATACAAGTGGTACTAAAAGCTAGCATTTTTTCAGCCTTGGCTATGTGCAGGCTATAGAGGATAATTTAAAATTTTACCATGAACTTATGGTACCAGTGCACAGTATCCTTATATCATATGAGATGATTGGAGAAAGTAAGTAAAATACCCTAGACCAGTAGCTCTCAACCTGTGGGTCATGATCCCTTTGAGGCTATATATCAGATATCCTAAATATAAGAGAAATGTAAATAAATATAATAAATAAATATAAATAAATGTTACAATTCATAACAGTAGCAAGATTATAGCAATGAAGTAGTAATAAAATAATTTTATAGTTGGGGGGTCACAACAATATGAGAAACTGTATTAAGGGATTGAAGCATTAAGAAGGTTGAGAAACACTTTCCTACACATTAACTGAACCTGGACTCCAGTCCTCCTGAACTTAACCTTATGACCTCATGTTAGAAGCTAAAAGCCAAGACTCATTGGTAATTTGTGCTCCTGTGTCCCTGTCACTGTATTTTTCCACTACATTGTAAGTGTCTCTTCATGTCTGCCTTCCGAACACATTGTTAGCTTTTCTACAGCAGGGATGATGTCTATTTATACATATCCAGGGATTTAACACAATGACACATAGCAGAAACTGAGTAGGTGCCTGCTGAGTGATCTGAACCCACTAAACACTAAAACCTTTAGTAGGTTTAGACAAACCCACTAAAGCCTGATATATTTATTATCACTACTGGAAATGTTAATATGGGGAAGTACCAACTGCTTTTTAAGTCCCAGTAGGGCATTAATTTCTTTAAAGAGGAGACATTTCAGAAAGGCAAGTAAACTGATGGTTGTTGTCGATAGGAATTTGAAAAACTGTGAGAAAAAAAATAATGGAGATGATCGTGATATGAAATAAAATGTAGTCATAGGGAAGGTAGAGACAAAGGACTCAGAAGTATAATTTTATTATACTGTATGATAGATCAATCATTCCTGCAGGGAAGCAGCCAGTGCTATATTTATGGTAATACAAATAAGAGGGATAGTTGGGGTACTTCAAGCCTTGGGAAGGGAATCTAAAGTTAAAACATAATTTTAAGAAGAAAGAAAGACATTCTACATTAAATATTACTAATTTTAACTGAATGGGATAACTTAGCTTTACCCTTGAAAGATTGAAATCTGTTCAAGTGTATTTCCCACTTTCTCTTCTACAAGGTTCAGTGTTGCTGGCTTTATGTTGAGGTCTTTGATCCATTTGGACTTGAATTTTGTGCATGGTGATAGATATGGGTCTATTTTCATTTTTCTACATGTTGATATCCAGTTATGCCAGCACCACTTGTTAAATATGCTTTCTTTTTTTCCATTTGATATTTTTTTGCTTCTTTATCAAAGATAAGATGTTCAAAGATGTGTGGATTGATAGTTAAGTCTTCTATTTGGTTCCATTGGTCCTCCTGTCTCTTATGCCAATACCAGGCTGTTTTTAGTACTGTGGCTTTGTAGTAGAGTTTGACGAGAGGGATTGTGATGCCTCAAGAAGTTCTTTTATTGTACAGGATTGTTTTGGCTATCCTGGGTTTTTTGCTTTTCCAAATGAAGTTGAGTACCATTCTTTCGAGGTCTTTGGAGAATTTTGCTGGGATTTTGATGGGCATTGCGTTGAATCTGTAAATTGCTTTCAGAAAGATTGCATTTTTACTATATTAATTCTGCCTACCCAAGAGCATGGGAGGTCTTTCCATTTTCTGGTGTCTTCAATTTCTTTCTTCAAAGATTTAAAGTTTTTGTTATATAAGTCTTCCACTTGTTTGGTTAGAGTTACTCAGAGATATTTTATGCTTTGTGGCTATTATGAAGGGTGTCGATTCTCTGATTTCTTCCCCAGCCCTTTTATCATCTGTGTACAGGAGGGCTACTGATTTTTTTTGAGTTAATCTTGTATCCTGCTACATTGCTGAAAGTGTTTATGAGTTGTAGAAGTTCTTTGGTAGAATTTTTGGGATCACTTATGTAAACTATCATATCATCAGCAAACAGTGAGAATTTGACTTCTTCTTTTCCAATTTGTATCCCCTTGATCTCCCTTTGGTGTCTTATTGCTCTAGCTAGGACCTCAAGAACTATATTGAATAGACATGGAGAGAGTGGAGTCGCTGGGAGTTTCTCTTCATTTAGTTTAATGTTGGCTGTTGGCTTGCTGTATATTGCCTTAATTATGTTCAGGTATGTTTCTTGTATCACTGCTCTCTCCAAGACCTTTATCATGAAGGGATGTTGTATTTTGTCAAATGCTTTTTCAGCATCTAATGAGATGAGCATGTGGTTTTTATTTTTCAGCTTGTTTTTATGGTGAATTACATTGTCAGATTTTCATATGTCAAACCATCCCTGTATCTGTGGGATGAAGCTGACTTGGTCATGGTGGATGATGGTTCTGATGTGTTCTTGGATTCGATTTGCTAGTATAATTATATTTATATGTTCTTTCCATTCTCTAAACTCTTCCTAGTCACTCCCTAGTCTCTTCCAAATCCATAGCCTCATTTTCTACAATTGTTAATATATATGTACATATATAATATATAAACACACATATATTCATAAATAAACCAACGTAATCCACTCAGTCTGTGTAACGTTATTTGCATGCACATGTTTTCAGGATTGACTATAACTTTTGCCAAGACTCTTGCTGGAGTCTCAAGGCTGTGTTGTAATAGGGAAACATTCTCTCCTCTAATGTTGATTACATTGTGCTGTGCTTATGTGATCTGATGCTGTCATGTCTGTGTGTACATCAGTGCATCTCACTGGATCCTGATTTCCTTGAGGACTGGCCAGTGTCTAACTTTGCCTTCCAGGTGCCTAGCACCGTGTCTAGCAGACACAGTAGTGGTCAATAAGCATTTGTTGTGTGACATTTTTTTTCTTCTGAAATAGAGCCTTTATCTTTCCCTGTCACTCCTGCCTCTCTCACTCTTTCAGGTCCTCTCCATATGTCCCAAGGACATGAGAGCTGACATCTGTGTTCATCTGAACCGGAAGGTTTTTAACGAACATCCTGCATTCCGATTGGCCAGCGATGGGTGCCTGCGTGCCTTGGCAGTGGAGTTCCAAACCATTCACTGTGCTCCTGGGGACCTGATTTACCACGCTGGAGAAAGTGTGGATGCCCTCTGCTTTGTGGTGTCGGGATCCCTGGAAGTTATCCAGGATGACGAGGTGGTGGCTATTTTAGGTACTGTGAATTTTTCTGACGTCATAACAAGTGTGTTACAGTCCTGGAGTTACTCAAGTTTCTAAACAGAAATCCCTTCTGTTTGGTGACATTGGAAAAGGGGTCACTAATAAGGTGATGAATTTCAGTGGAAACTTGTAGCTGTTTCAGCAAAGAACATTAGTCTCAGTCACAGCTAACACAGAACGTAGGGTCGCATTACATTCGTTTAGATAAAAGCTGACCACAGCCTAAAGCCTGATGTCCACCCTCATTGGTAAGCGGTATCCGCCTCCTCCCAGCCTTCCATTTCCCTCCCCCTCTTCCCACCCTTCTCCCCCTCCCCCCACTCCTCTCCCCCTCCCTCTCCAGTCCAAAGAGCAGTCAGGGTTCCCTGCCCTGGGGAAAGTCC
>NC_022009.1:12931745-12953501 GCF_000317375.1 Microtus ochrogaster | reverse complement strand
TTCTTAGTTAAGGGAGCCACCTTAGGGTTGGCAAGAGACTTGACCCTAGAGTGGCTCCCAGGAGCCCATGGGAATTTACTTTTGGAACTATTTTCAGAGTAGCAATGCAGGGAGTTGTTCTTGAGGGCCATAGATCTGACTAGTCAGCCTCTGCCTTTAGGAAAAAGCCTGGCAAGGGCTGAGGAAGTACGAAGACTTGCCCAGCTAGTTAGTAATAAAGAGAGGGTGGAATACACATCATCCTACTCCCTGTGGTCCTGCCTCATGGTGGTGGGTGAATTATGAAGAAGATGGTGCTGAGGAGGCTAATGAGACTCACAGGAGCAAACACAATGGGAGGAAATGAAATTTAGGGTTGTAAAGCCGGTCCCATTCATCTGCTTTCTTTACCCAGAAAAATTAGTTGGCTGACGATAAATTTATTCTAAAGTTCAGATACTTAGTAGGTAAGAATCCTAACAGAGCAACACCAACGAGGTAACACTCCACGAATCTGACAGAATTAAAACAAACAAACAAACAAAAAAAACAAAACAACTGAACATACAGTGGCCCTAGTGTAAGGTGCACGTTTTAGTAAACAAACTTGCTGAATGAATCTCTAGATCACTTTCTGCTCAAATACCTGCAGCAGGTTCATGGAATCCACACAGAGAGAGAAGGAAAAAATGGGAGGTCACGTGAGCTTGTGTTTCTCTCAAGTAAAATAACTTAAGAGTTGCACACTGTCAGCTTCATTTTGATCATATTTTTCATGGCCTGTGCCTCATGAAAAATGAGTTCAATCTTTAAACTATTGGATTTTTTATTTTTTTATTTTTTGCTACCGAGGTCAACCTACCGTAGCCTGACTGATTCTCATGAGAGAAAGAGTGACTGGTGGGTGCTAGACACTGCAAAGGCAAAAATGAAAATCAATGTGGAATCTGAGGGAAAAAAAACAAATAAAAAAGAAAACCTGATTTCAAAAAGTACAATTATTTGAAAAATACAGAATTCAGAATGGAGAAGAAATGACCTTTTGCTGGAAAGTGGTTTCTGTAAAAACTAGTAGAAAATGAATTGGGGCTGCAAAGAATAGAATACCAGTGTTTGCCAAGCAACCTTTAACTGTTTGAAAGAATAGTATGGCTACTGTTAAGTCTCTTGCTGGAATTATTTCTCTTTAAATATTATTGCAAGGAAATAGCAGAAGGCTTGGGAATCAGCAAGTTCTTGATGTTGCTGCTTGGTGTTTAGCTTTGGTCTGCTGGAGGAGAAAAGAGTCATTCACGGAAGCCTCACATCACCAGAACAACCCTTTGTGCTAAAGTGGAGGATATCCATGCTATGACCACTCCTGTGTGCTTAAAGAAGACGATAAAACACATCCCCCACCCAGTGAACAAATGCATTTGTTTTCTCCTTAATGATCTTGTCAGTAGGGATGATGGGTAAACAGGCATCAAACATGGTATGGAAGTGAGTGCTGTGGACTCCTTACCATCATTTACTTGGCTTCATTTCTTTCATTACCCTACCCCTCGTTAACCACTCTAAAGGGTTGGAAAAAGCAGCAAGGACAGTGCCTCTGACTTGGGCCTGTTCAAATGGAGCTGTTTGCTCAGCAGGACAGACAGAAAAAGTGCATTTTCCTCCCGTTTGAAAAGGAAATGGCTTCTGGCTTTGGCCAATGACACCATGAAATGAACACAGCCCCCCCCCCCCCCAGGTTTCAGGCTGGTCCCATTTATCTGCCACATTTTATTTATGTGAGCGTGTGCTTTTGATCTTCTCCCAAGTCTAGGGATTCACATGAGTCCTATCTAAATTAATGAGTCGAATTCTGTGGATACCTCTCTGACAGCCTTCTTCCTTTTATATTTTTTTAATGGGACCTTAAGAGGAATTACTTCCGCCAAGAGGCAATTAGAGTACAATTTTTAACATTTAAGACTCTGGAACAATGCTTCCAGAGCAGAGGAGAGGTGGTGGCTAGCTAACTCACCAATCACACGGGCGTGCGATGACTGTCCCTTCCTTTCTCTCTCCTTTCTTCTTGTTGCTTTTAAGTTATTTATTAACTTCCTTTGAAATAATTCCAAGTTGGAAGAAATTTCAAAAATTACCAGGTAATCTATCGTCTGCCTTTGTTGTCCTTACCTTTCATTTCCCTTCCTGTCCCTTCCCCTACGAGAGCTCTTGCCTCCTATCACTCCTCTCTCCTCTTCACCCCTACCTTACCCTCTTCCCCCCCTCCCCCTCTCTCCCTTCTTCTCCCCATTCACTTCCCCCTTCCCTTGTAGCCTGATGAGTCACTTGTCAAATTTTGTATAACTTCATTCAGTAGCCTTGCTTTCCTTATTATGGAATCTGCCGTAGAGAAAGGAAGGCTAGAGAAGGGAGGTCATGTTCAAATTAATTCAAACCTCTGGATTCAGGTTCTTTGGGGTCAGATCCTGGCTTCTATGCAGTCTCTTCGTAGGGCATAATTTTTTTGTGTGTCCAAGGTGTCAAGCGGTTAAATGAGTCAGTTCTGAAGTGGTTTAATAAGTTCTGAAGTATAACTAATTAGAGGAAAGAGAAAAAAATGCAGTCAACAAATGCCTTCATTTCCATACTGGGGATGGTTTCAGGATGTTTTTTTTTTTCTAAATAGGGCATATGAATATAATTGCAGTTGATGTCTTTTTCCAACTTGAAGTTCTTTTCAGTTCTTACACCTCCATGCAATTTTTTTTGTGTGTGACCTTCCCACTTTGTATGAAACACAAAGAATTCCAAATTAAGTTCATGATGCATACATATTTATCTTCATTAATGTCTTTTTACTTTTCAGTTCCTACTCTATAATTACTTAACGTGAATAGATTTGTTGGTATGGTTGAAATAGCCAGGTTACTTCTACATGTCTTGACAAGTATATTGTACCTTTCAGGGACTGTTCAAATAGTAGCTTGCTACCAACAATAGGCCTTGCTCCTGAGATTCAGGTTTTTGTTTTATTCACAGATCTGCTTTTTGCTCATCTTTATTGATTCTTAGAATCATAGGGTTAGAATCTTAAACCAAGAAAACCTCTGTCTTATGGCTTTTTAACTTTAACTTCAAATTCCCAAGAGAACTGTGAGTTCGTAGAGACTAGCATCCCCACCTGAGATGAGGGGTGTGGTGCCCTTGGGAGCTTGAGAGGCAGAGGCATAAGGAAGAAAGATGGAGGGCAAGTGAATCTAGAAAAATGAGAAAGATGAGTGGGGCCCAAATTTTACTTTACTTGGAATTGGTTCTTGAAGAGTCATGTCTTGTAAACATTTGTGCATTTTCAGAAAAAACACAAATTATTGTTTTTTAAAATTCAAAATCTACGCCTTCATTTTATTCCAAACAAAAAATCAAATCCAAGATATAAATGAATAATATTTTGTCATTCTGAGAACTGGGAAAATGTGACATTGAACTTTGGTTATTGTTTTTCCCTGTACCCTTGCTGTTAGATGTCAAGGGGTTTGTGCCCTAAGCTTCCAGAACTAACTCTCTTTCTTCCTTGTTCTCTTTCCATATGCCCTTTTAAAAAATGAACCATGAAACATGTAGATTTGACCTGCATATTATGAAGACAAGTGCCAGTAATGTCAGCAGATTTGCTCTTTTTTCTTGGAGCACGTGTTCGCTGCATTTTCAATGGCATTGATTTGAACAGTTTAAGAAATGTTTATGACATCTTTTATCTAGGGCTCTGATATTTGCCCTTATGTGACAAATATCACTAGAGACATACAAGCCCTTATCTTCCTGCTAGTTTCAAACCCTTTCCACAGCATCCTTTAAACTAAGTCCTTTTATTGTATCCTGTGTGTTTGTATGTGTTTGTACACACATGTGTGCATGCGTGCATGGGTGTGTGTCTGTGTACATAAGCACTAAAAAGAGAAGACAACCTGGAGTGCTGTTCATCATGTATTGTCCACCTCGGTTTCTGAGACAGCATTTCTAACAGGTCTTGAACTTGCCAAGTAAGTGAGGCCAGCTGGCCACTGAGCCTCATGTATCTCCTTGTCTCTACTTTCCATCTCTGGAAAGTGTGTACCACAATGCCTAACTTTATTTTAGGTGACTTGTGGAGATTGCACTCTCAAATACTCATGCTTGCAAGCAAAGTACTTCACTGACTGAGCCATTTCTCAGGTTTCTTCTTTGGCTCTCTTAATATTAGATTTACTATCAGTTCCTATTATTACTGCTCTTGTAGTTTTTGTTCAAAGCTGTGACTGCCCACAGTCTGCCCTCAGCTTCAATCCCTGGTTCTGTATACTCTGCCATCATAGCCATCATCCAGGGCATCACACCCATCTCCTTGGGATTTCTACAATGACTTTCCAGCCTCAAGGATTAAATAGAACCACTTTCACAGATGACGAGGATGCTCAGACCCTGCTCTTGCCTTCCTTGTTAGTGGCTTGTGACATGCCTTTTCTCTACCATGCTCTTTACTGAGTTGTATGCATATGCAAACTGAAAATAAATATGTAGAAAGGATTATATTCTAACAAACCTGGAAAACTTTTAGCTTTAATACTTGTCAACTTATTTCCTTTCTTCTTTAAAATATTTCCCGATAGCACTTACAGTTTGTAAATAGTCAAGGTCAATTTAAAAACATAAATAAGAAAAATTTAAGCTGAATATGTCTATAAATATGTGTTCATAATACAACTTATAAGCTGACTTCCATGCTTACTTATAGTGATGCAGTGATTAATAAATTAAGCAAGTGCCATTCATGTCCAATGTTTCCTTGTTAACTTTCAATTATGTTGATGAAACCATTGTTGAATGTGAGGTATTGAAATCTCTGAATAATACTATATTACTGGTTCCTTCTTTTCCTTCTGTCAAAGAATATTTATTTTATCTATGTTCCGCTACTGCATATATTTATAGCATCCTTCACAATTTGTCCCTTTATCATTAAGCAAGGACCTTCTCTGTTGCTGGTGGTCATTGTTTTCTAGAAGTCTATCTTATATCGGTACCCTTGCTCCCTTTTAATCACAATCGTATACACTTTCAGTCTGCTTTTAAGTGTCTTCAAAAATAAAATCTGTCAACTATCATCAGCATACGGTTATTATTATTTTTATCAGGCTCTGTTATTATTAGAGTCACCTCTAGCCATAACTGATATTGATTTTATTTAGCCCCTTTGTGTCTTGGATTGGACAGTTACATGCATTTACATTCAACATTCTTATTGATAGGTAGATAATGGCTGTTTTATTACTTGTCTTCTAGCATTTTGTATCCCCCTTGTTTCTTTCTCTACTTCTATTCTTTCTATATGATTTGGGGGATTCCTGAAGTGCTAAGTTTTGGTTACATGTTCTTCCTTTTGAGTATCTACTGTAGTTTTTAGAGATTTTTGTTAAATAAGGAGATTTTTTAACTTTCCCGGCCCATAAACAAATACACACATTCACTATCTGAGATAATATATATTAATTTGATTCACCCTGGTTATAAATTAATTACCTACATATACCTTTGCTGGCTAGTTCTATGTCAATTTTACAAAGTCTAGCTTTATTTTGAAACAGGGGACCTCAACTGAGAAATTATTTTCACCAGAATGGCCTGTAGGCAAGCCTGTGGTGTAATTTCTTTATTAAGATGTCAGATATGGGAGGGCTCAGCTCACTGTGGGTATTGCCATTCTTGAGCTGATAGTCCTGGGTGCTACAAGAAAGCATGGTGAGAAAGTCATTACATAGCACTCCCCCATGATCTCTGCATCAGTTCCTGACTCATGGTTGTTGTCGTTTGAGTTCCTGCCCTGAATTCCCTCAGTAATTGACTGTGATGTGGCATTGAAAGCTGAAATAAACTCTCATCAGATGGGAAACTCATCAATTAGAACCATGGTCATGCTCCAAACACACTCAAGGAACTACCCAAGTAAAATTCAAAAGATCTTTTGGATACGGTAGTTGTTTTAACCAATGTATAATTGTGGTTATTTTTGTGCATTTTAAAACCCATATCATCAACTCACTAGATAATTTGTCAAAGATAAAAAAAACCAAATCTGTCTGTTAAACTAGCCCCATAGGGTATCACAATTCCCAAACAGGTTATAGACTGTTGTATTCCTTTAAACACGTTGTAATTCTAGCTCTGTTTTGTCTTCACATTTTACAGTTTCTTACTATGTGGATAGCAAGCATTAATTTCTATTTTTTCAATTCCATTTCCCATGGTTCATCAGTGAAATTCTTCATAAGGCTTGATGCAAAGAACTGAGAAAATATAAATAGACCAAACAACAGCTTTCCTGTGAAGTGTGAGGTTCCATCCTATTTCAGGGCTTTGAGGGAGGCTAGTATACTTAAGATCAAAATGTTTACAGCTGACATGATTGTACCCAGCAGGAACTGACCTAAAAACTACCACCAGACTTTCTATCGTCATGAACATGAATAGGCGTTTCTTTGCCTGAAAGCATGTAAAGTCTTTGCTATGCAGATAGGCTGCATCTTTATTGGGCATCCCATGCACACTGCCACATGTCCACATTTTGTAGCTTTTCTTCAGGATGTATAAAGTTTATAATATGCCTTGAAGATGAAGAGTATTAATGGGCTTTACCACACCTGGTAAATAATTCATTGACGTGCATGACCACCTTCCCAGAAGTGTAATAAAAGATTGCTGTGAATTGAATCATGTATTAGGTGACTTGCTTGGATAGAGAAAATATAATTTGAAATGAACGACTAAGCTGGTATCTAGCTTACATATCACATATACTCAGGGAAGTTTTATGCCATGAAATGGTTAGTATCAGGTATTAAATAATGAAAAATTGATGATGGGTGCAGAATGCTCCATGTTTGTTAATTTTGTTATATTTCTCTAATATTTTTAGCAGAAGTAGGGGACAAAATTTGTCATGAGTTAAAATTCTTGTTTCTTATTACTCTTTTGTGTATAGTTATTTTCACCATGATTCTAAAAAGGTAGAAGATTTTAGAGTGAGCTTGAAACACAGTGGTAGAGCTCTAGGTTCATTGTGAGCATGCTTGAGGCTCTGAGTCTGATCCTCAGCTTTACAAAAAGACACCTGTTTAAAAATTCAAAGGATAAATGAGTTAAAACTTTAATATTTCAGTTAGATAACATACCTAATTAAAATCTGAATGCTCGCACAATGAAGAGCCATCTGTTTTGATAAGAGGCAGCTCTGTTCATTCATTGAGTACCTTTAAACTCCTAGTCTCCACTAACAAGCAATGACTGTTTATTGGCTATTCTGAGGCTAGGATAAGAGTTACCCACATTAGTTAATTTTGCTGTCATTGTTTAAAATGTTTGTATTTGTACATGCTTTAATTGTTTTGCTCATTTTGATAAAGGTTATAAAGAATCATTCTAAAGTAAACTGTGAAATGACAGAAAGAAAAAGTGATGAACACATTACTCGAAACCTTTAGTTTTATTACTAAATGTACTTTCTTTTAGCTGTTTGTTTTATCTAAATTTGTTCTTGATTGACAAGTTAATAACATCATAATGGAATATACATCATAGCATAATTACACAATCACTTTAATTCTCTCATGAAAAATTTCTTTAAAAATACATTTCTTGATAATACTTTGAATCTTGGTACTTTATTTTTATATTTACATACTTTATTACGGCTATTAGAGGCAGATAGGAAATTTTAGTAAAGTAGTTTCTTCTTCAAGAACCATGACCTCACTAGACCCAGGTAGTTGGTTGGGTTTCTAGTACCAGGCATGATTTCGCTCTTATTAAAGAGGCCTTAAGTCCAATTACAGAGTTGTTGATTGCTACCAAGATATGGGTACCAATATGGTACCCTTTGGGTTATTTTACTATACTGGTAATTGTTGTAATTTATTAGTATTATAGGTGGGCAGGACTATTGGTTATGACACATTCTGTTGGTATGAAAGTAGGCCCTTGACACAACTTATCAAAATAAAGAAATGGACATCCCAAAATAACAGAATCAGAAATGAGCAGGGAAGCATCACAACAGACATAAAAGAAATTAAGAATATTCTAAGAATACTTTAAAAACCCATACTCCATTAATTTAATTGGGAAAACATAAAAGAAGCAAATGATTTCTAGATTCATCACTGTAATTATTTGATCAATTTTGATCTAGTATCCTAAGATCAACATTTTGTATGTTATTTCGCAACTGATTTAAGTCTTTATTCATTGATATTTTACATATATTTTGTAATTTAGTATATATATATATATATATATATATATATATATATGGCATGTTTTTTAACCTGTCAGCCCGTGATTGATAACATTTCCCTGTGTGTTTCTTGAGATGCTTCTAATCTTTTTATTAATTCCTAGAACTGAGACTACTGAGCCAAATGCATTAGTTAGTATCAGAGCATATCATACCTGAAAAATCACATAGCTGATCACTTATAAATTGATCAGAAATGATATTATAATTGGCAATTTGAGGGCGCTAGAGAGATGGCTCAGTGGTTAAGAGCACTGACTGCTCTTCCAGAGGTCCTGAGTTCAATTCCCTGAAACCACATGGTGGCTCACAACCATCTGTAATGAGATCTGTGCTTGCCCCTCTTCTGACCAACAGGCAGAATAAGGTATACAAATAAATTTTAAAAAATGGTGGAATAGATGGGAAAAGAATTACCAAATACTTAAAATATAAATATATTAAATAATTATCAATTTGAGAAATTGTCATAGAAATGAATCTGAAGAAATCTAACCCTCTTTCCCTCTCTTTAAGGAAAAATAAGAGTCTGAAGAAAACATAGAATATGTAAACATATTAGAGATAAAAATAAACAAACAAACAAAAACCACAAACTAGGTAGAGGTGGATTTGAAAAGCCTTCTTAAAAACTTATGTTGTTAGCACTAGAGACTGTGCTACTGCAACTGCTATTAACATCTTTTCTTTATAGAATAATGCATGTAAACTTAAGAGAAACCCACGCATTGTCCCCATAGTTCTGCGAGAAGCTTCCAGTTTCATTCATTTGCTTCTAAGCTTTATGTATATGTATGAGTGATAGGGTAGGGCAGGCATGTTGTATATAAAATGCAATTGTACTGATTTCATAGTTATGTAATATGAGCGCTCTGTATACCATTTCATGTGATTTGTGTTACTTAGTGGCTATCCAGTGTTTCAGAATTTATTCATCTCTTGACCTTTATCTCACTACACTTTGTTGGAGTATTATAAATAAATATTAGTTTGGCGGGCATTTTCACGAGTAAATTTAGCACCTCGGATTATGCAGTTAGAATACTTTTATTTAGAATTGCTAGTTTAACGAGAATGCCACATACCGATTTCATCATTGTAATACGATGTGTTATTATGATATAAGTATCTGTCATCGGTCTCCCCAGTTATCATAATAATGTGTCCCTTGATTATTTATCTACTTAGCCTCTAATGTTATTTTCTTGCACAGCTGTAGTTATCGAACAACTGCGTCACTAACAGTGACACCAACTGCAAGGATTTTTCAGTGGGTCGAAATACCAGTGGATTGTTGAAAATGAGTTAAGTAGCTACTATGGTTATTTTATGCTGATCTTGCGGCTCACATGGTGCTCTGAGCACCTTCTGCATCTACCATAGAGTGTCTGTTGAGGTTGGCCCCTCTGCTACTACATCAAAGAGCCTCCCTGCTGCCCATTTGGGCAAAGAATCTGTGATCTACTCAACCAGCTTCTTTGTTTCTATGTGCATTTCTTTCTCCCATTTCTCTGGTTTACACACACTTTCCTTTCTCTTGGTGTTATTGTGCCTGGGGGTTTATGGAACACTTCTTTTCCCCCTGTTCAGATCTGAATCTACACGGTATAAATAGGTATTTATTCCTCTGTGTGATTAGGATGTGGAAAGAACAAGTCATCCACGGAATGCCTCTAGAAAAGTGCATCCCACTGGAGTATATTCCTGCTGTCTCTTCCATCTTAACACAGATTGGTAGAAACAGAACAAAGAAAGCACATGGCTAAATTTTGACATTTGACAGTTCCTCAAGCCCTTTGTAAAACTAAGGCTTCTGATTTGGAATGTTCAATGTTCTTGAGCATCTAGGGGTGGGGCTTCTGAAGTGAATAGGTGATTCGTTTACTTTTAGAATTTTAGAGATACATCTACATTTTACTCTTGCATGGGACTATTTCTCTGGTTCTGTGGGATTACAAGTGTGTATCCCGCACCATTTCCCATTTTCTCATGGTTTAGTTTCTTTCTTTCTTTTTGTTATTGTTGTTGTTGTGGTTTTTTTTTTTGTTTTTTTGTTTTTTTGTTTTTTTTTTTTGATATAGGGTTTCTCTGTAGCTTTGGGGCCTGTTTTGAAACTCACTTTGCAGACCAGACTGGCCTTGAACTCATAGAGATCCACCTTCCAAGTGCTGGGATTAAAGGCGTGCACCACCACCACCTGGAGCAGTTTAGTTTCTTAACCTTAGGAAACAGGGTTAAGGCGCACTTGAGCCAGACCTTGCGACCTTGTCAGGTTAATTGCACGGGGAGAGAAGGTCATGCTCTGAGGACAGAGACCTGACAAGTCTTAGTGTGCTTGGAGTGCAATGCTAAGTTATAATGAATAATTCGGTTTAACGTACATCGCGTCTGTCATAGATTTGTAAATGATATAACAACAGATTCTTGGACTGCATTTTGTTTTTTTGCCAATTTTCTTCCTAGAGAGAGTGAGAAAGAAAAAAAAAGAAGTTATTTTTGCTCTTTCTAATCAGATGGGAAAAGGTAATGATGCGAACGCTATTGAAATTGTTTGTTACAATGAGGGTATTAACTACTCCGGTGAATCGCATGTATGCTACCCACACCAGCTTTCCATCAGAAACTGAAACCTGGGGCGTGTTGCTATGATGAAAAGTTGCTGTGCAATGTTCTGTATATGCAG
Organism: Microtus ochrogaster; assembly: GCF_000317375.1. Lineage (NCBI taxonomy): Eukaryota > Metazoa > Chordata > Mammalia > Rodentia > Cricetidae > Microtus > Microtus ochrogaster. Next base: position 12,942,540 of record NC_022009.1, on the reverse strand, counting down.
AGGGGCTGGTGCTCTAAATTCTATAGATGAGCATGATCTCTTAAGCTGAATAACACCAGTGGGTGTGGCTGAACCTATTGTCTTGTCCTGCTTTCCAGGGAAAGGCGATGTGTTTGGAGACATCTTCTGGAAGGAAACCACCCTTGCTCATGCTTGTGCCAATGTCCGGGCCCTGACTTACTGTGACCTGCACATCATTAAGCGAGAAGCCTTGCTCAAGGTCCTTGACTTCTACACAGCGTTTGCAAACTCATTTTCAAGGAACCTCACTCTCACTTGCAATCTAAGGAAGCGGGTATGTTGTATCTACATTCCCTTATGAGTACCCAGTAGCAGATTATATTCTATCAGCCAAGAATGGAAACGGTTTCATTTTGAAGTGGTCCATTCCTGTCTCCATAGAGTGATGCCATTTTCTTTCCTTTTATTTATATTGTTCACTTTGAAAGGGAGAAGATACTCTGATTATCTAAGTAAATGTTTGGGTCTTTGTTATTTAAGATGAAAAATGAAAAACAGACTTGGGAAAAAGCAAATGGGTCTGGAAACTGTGCTATGGCATGGTATATTACTACTCAGGGCTTAGAATGTCCAAGGTCCAAGAATCAAGGAGTTGTGGAGTTCACAAGGCTGTGTGTCTCACACGGCCTTCAGTATACATCAGGGTCCCAAAGAAATAGGCTCTAATGGCAGTGAAGGAATGAACTTGCCAAAGAGAGTGAGTACAAACATGGAAAAGGTCCAGCTATCCTTTTTCCATGTCCTTCATATAGACTGCCACCAGACGAGGTGGCCCAAATTTAAGGGGGATCTTCTTGCCTCAAAAGATCCAGATTTAGGGTGAATCTTCCCACTTCAAATAATAGAATGAAGAAAAATCCCTCATAGGGGTATTCAGCCCCTTGGTTTCTAGTTAATTCCAAATGCAGTGAAGTTGGCAACCAAGGATACCCCTCACATATGGTTTGCTCCTGGACTTTGTGACACCACTCTAAAAGGAACAGCAGCATCTTTCTTTGATTGTATGGATGTCTTCCGAGTTGGGAATGTCAGTCAAAGTGGCTACCCATTATCTATTCCCGTTGCTCTTTAAACCCATCTTCTCATCTCATAATCGATTCACAAAGCTTCCTTTTCCTCAGTTCTTTCAAAGAACACCGTCAGAAAAAGGAGTTCGCCACACTGACATACCCTGAAAACAGAGACGGGATTCATTTGCTCTGGTGCTCCTGCAAATTTGACCTTCATTACCATCTGCTTCTTTATTGATGAGTGTGACATAAAGTTATTTGCATAAAGAAACCTCCTCTCTCTGATTTATAGGTCATCGGGCATTGACTAAGACTCTTTTATGGCCAAGAATGAAATACACATTTGTATAACTGCACTTAAGGAACTTCACGTAAAATGATTGCCTGTCCATACTGAAGTATTTTGGAATAATGGTCCTTCCTTTCAACAGGCTCTTAAAACCTTCCTTGTAGCTAATGTGAAGGCAAACAAGCCCATCAATATAGAAATTAATGTCCGCACTGTAGCAATACAGAAACAAATAGAAATAAATCAATGTGCAAGATTCTTGTTCAGGGTCCAAGAGACGTCTAAGCCAGTAGGAATGGGAATCCCACTGACTTTTCAAACACTTTATCTGTGTGAGAGCAAGGTTTCAGTTCATATGTTTGTTAACAAATTGTCATTGAATATCCATCCAGAATCTGTGGGACAAGCAAATGGTTGTAGAGAAGAGGGATGAACCACAGACTCCTGTGCTCAGAAAGCTTCAAGTGCACATCACGTGAAACATCAACAATTGGACCTTAGCCGGGGATGGATGAAAGGGAAGGACCCAAACATGCATCAAATATTTTGCCTGCTGTTAGGGAGCCCACAGTTCTTGCATCCTTACTCTGCTTTCCGCTCTAAGGTCTCCATCCACAAACAGCTATTTGAAGCTCTTATAGTCACACTGTTTCAAAATGGATCCCATTTGGAATTCTTCCCCATTCTGTAAGGGGACCTAAACCCTTATATTACATTTTGTAGAATACATACTATCATGGTCCTTTTCAAAACAGATTTCTTACATCAAATCTCATCTGATATGTATGACATTTTGTGACATAAGATGGGGACTTTTTTCTTTCTTCAGTCATGTGAAGAAATCAGAGCCCGGGGAATTAATATTAAATAACCCACTGCCCTAGTTAGGGTTACTATTGCTACAATGAAACATCCTGACCAAGAGTGAGCTAAGGAAAGAGTTTATTTGGCTTGCATGGCCACACTGTAGTATATAACTGAAGGAAGTCAGAACAGAACTCAAGCAGGGCAGGAACCTGGAGGCAGAAGTATAGCAGGCTTTCTTTGGGGCTACCAACCAGCTCCCAAATCATGACAAGGAGACTCATTAGTTATGAATGCTTGGCCTTATCTTATTCTTTTCCCACTAGCTCTTATAAATTAACTCAACCTATTTCTCTTCATTTGTTTTGCTTCAGGGACTTTTGCCTTTCCTTTATGTCCTATTCCATGTTTGACTGACTTCGGCTGCATGCCTAGCTGGCCCTGACGTGTCTCTGTTTCTTTTCCCCTTTAGTCTCTTCTCTCTTGAGCCTGAATTCCTGCTATTACTCCCTCAGCCAACCAGACCTGCTGTCTAGATATTGGCTGTTCAACTTTTTATTAGACCAATCAGGTGCCTTAGGCAGGCAAAGCAATACATTCGTATATTGTCAAACAAATGCAGCATAAACAAGTGTAACAGATATTTGCTTATTTAAGTCGTATTCCACAACTCAGGAGCTGATGCAGAAGCCATGGATTGGGTACTGGGTACTGCTTATTGGCTTGCTCATTATAACTTTCTCAGCCTACTTTCTTATAGAACCCAGGACTACCAGCCCAAGGATGGTACCACTCACAATGGGCTGCAAATTCTCCCATTAATCACTAATTAAGAAAATGTCCCATAGTTGGATGTTAAAGAGACTTCTTTTTTTTTTCAGTTGAGGCTCCCTTATTTAAGATGACAGCTTGTGTCAAGTTGACATAAAACTAGCTAGTATACCAACTGATATGGTGGCAAGGCAGACTTAAGAAGGAATAATTCAAACAGATCACAAATAGAATATAAGTTTCATCAAAATAAGTCAATCATAAAGCAAGCTCTGCAGGAGGTACAACACACACACACACACACACATTTTGTTGGTTATTATAGCTGACAACCTGTATAACTGAGGCTCCACCAGTTAAAAAAATAAGCTACAGACCAAGAACATGCATTTGTTTTTATTTTTTAATTAGGATCTGGGGACCATATACTTGTCTCTACAGGTGCTAGTGTGCTAAGTTACGAATGGCTTCTCCCATTTTCAGTCTGTTATAACTTGCATTGCCTTTGAATTCTATTCATTCTGATAATGATTCTAATCTCATTCACAATCCCATCCTTCTGCTCTTTTGGGTTATTTAGTAACTTGGCTAACCGGAGAAAAGGATGTGTTGCCAGTCTCTGCCACTTTATTCTCAGCCAAAAAAAAAAAAACTGTGAAAGAGAACTGTGAAAGAGTGTCTTCAAAGATTAGTAATACCAACTACCATTCAAACAGCCTATTTTATGTGTCTAGGCATAAGTATTTTATGTATGATAATATTATTAAAGTCAGCATCCCACATTCAAATCGTAACAATCTCCATTTTAACTACAAGAAGGTGAAGGTTCAGAGAGTGGTATTTACACCAACCAAATAATTTGTCGGTCAAGATCTGGATTTTAACCATTCTTTGATTCTACAAACTTCCCACAATTACTGCCAGGCTTTTCCATAGACATCTTTCACAGACACATGCTCCACAGTTTGTAGGATGTCCCATTTGCTCATTTACTTTAGTCCCCATCACTTTACTAGTTGTAAAAGAATGAGGATGTTCTTGCTGTTATTGTAAGAACAATTGTGTCGAACGATTGTCACTCACTTGTGTAACTGAGCTATGGATCTCATAGTGGCCATGGCCACTGAGTAAGAATATAGTTCTAGTAAGCAGAGGATTAGATTTTGAATCCAGTTTCTCAGCTGTATTGAAGTACAGCTCTGACCACTTTATAAATTGATGCATTGGTTCAGCGGAGACATCGAGTATGTGGTTTTCCATGGCTATGCTAGAGAAGAACTGGGTGATTCTTTGCTTCCCTGCCCTCATCTCCTGCTATACAAATGAGGTTTCCCTTAAAAGAAACTTAAGTCTTTCACTCTTCTATTTTAAAAGTTCATGTAAAAATAATGTTCAGGTAATTTTATACAACAATTAGAGCTAGGATTAGCAAACTTTGTGAATCAAGGCACAGACAGTGAAAACCTTAGGATGTATGCCTACCTCAACTATTCAGTTTTACCATTGTAGCACAAGACCATCCTCCTACACTAGTCAGCCATAACAGAATCAAACCAAGAACTTCAGTACGTTTTGTATATCAATCGTATTAAATGCCAGCAAAGCAAATAAGGCACAACAGCCATCATTTCACCCATGGAAAGGCAGAGGTTCTGAGAATGGGATATAGTATCTCAAAGGTGGACTGTCTTAAATAAGAATTTTTCAATCTGGTCGTTAGGAAGCCTGAACTGAGTGTCTGGTCCGTTTGATTCTATGGTGAGGGTTCTTTTTTTTTGAGCTTGCAGATAGCTACCTTCTCACTGCATCCTTAATGTGGGACAGGGAGGGATGGACTCTCTGCCCTTCTTCTTATAAAAGGCCTTCAATATGAATAGGCTAATAAACAAACACTGTTGTGTTTCTAGAAAATGTTCCCAGACAAGCGACTGGCTACCCATGGGATCTACATGTGTCTGCTGCTGGATGCAGAGGGCTGGGTGAAGATGGAAACTAGCCGTACAAATAGAAGCCTTTCTGCCTTTAACAGAAAGCACAGATCCCTTATTTGAGGGCCACTATAAACCAGAAACTATCATACAAATAAGAGTGGTTTCAGAGCCAGGCAGAGAGCACGCAGGAGCAAGGACAGACTGGCAGTGAGTGTGAAAACGAGTGAGTTCACACTGAAGGTCAAAGCTCCTGCTTCTCACTCAGGTCGGAAACTGCTTTATTGGGGGCCAGGCTGGTTTCCTTCAAACATTGCTCAGAGGGAAATTGGAGTATAAGCTTTATGTAAAATCAAAATACTTCAGTAAATAATAAAAATTAGTAATAAAGCAAATTTAATTTATTAGTTCTAAAATTTCTGCACAAATAAAAAATTGTGTCTGTTTAGTTTTGGCCCAACAGGTTGTGAATATATTAAGGAGCCTCTTATCTCATGGTATTGGAAACTTGAGATGTTTAAATGATAATAAAATTCTTGTATTTTATTTATTTTTTAAGGGATAGGATCTGTCTCATGGGGTGGGTCTTAAATGCAATTAGATGTTGGTTGGCTACTTCAATAAAATTTGTGCCTAAAACATAGATATTAAGATATTCCTAATTTTGTTTTGGTTATCACTGTTTAATTTTATGCTTTTAAAGAAACTCTTCCTAAAAGAGCCCACATACTTCACCAGACAACAGAAGATTAAGCCTCTTGTGCACAAAAGAACTTGGTTGGTATACTGTTTTCTGTGATGAGAATACACTTTCCTGGTTTATTCTGAGTTTAGACATAGTCAGAAAGGGCATCAGAGTTGAAATTTTTGCTGAATTTATTTACGTATTTCTACATTTAACCAGTTCAAGATGATGCTGTTTCTGGGGATGTGAAAGAATGAGTGTGTAGTGGACTCAGAACCATCTGCAGGTCTGAGATAGTTGGTGCCACTTTGTAGTGGTACCAAAGAGTTCCACAATAGCCAGGAATTGAGTATAACAAAGGTCTACTTAATTAGGGATAAACTCACAGTCAGGGTAGCGATCCGCAATTCTCTGCATGTGCTGGAATCTGGAACCAAATCTAGCAACAAAAAGGCATGCTCACGCTTTTTGTCTGCACTTATATTTAGTACATGAGACCACACCCAAAATAAGCCAGCATCTTAAAAGCCATTGGCTGAAGGAGTTCCCACAACACCTGACACACTCAGTGTGGGTGATAGATTCCAAAATGCTCCCACTGGACTCTTAAATTCATTGTATTTAAATCATTCTACCTAGTGGTTCTTCAGCAGTGTTGATGACATAAAAACCAGATTGAATGCAGAAGTCACAGATGTCCTTTAAAGTGTCCTTAAACAATTAACCGGGGGGATTTGGATTGTAGGTGATTCCTACCACTCTGGCTAGTGAGTCACTTTCTGTGCTTAAATTGCTTATTCAGATAATATGGTTTATATAAGCATTGTGATGTCTTTATTTTATTCTGTGGAATTTTGGTACAAGCTGGGGAGAAGATGCCTACATGTACGCTCCCCAGATACTGTATCCCTAGTGAATTTTATGGTTGACAACATTTCACATACACTTCCGTAACTCTTACTGGATGAACTAGAGAGAGGATGCTGGATGCTCTTCTGTAGCTTTGCCAACCTCTCCCATGCAAACCTACTTTTGCTAAACTGGCTTTGTATACTTAGGCTGCAGTAGGTCACAGCCACTACTGTAACTCTGTGCTGTTCTTGTGACTTCTAGTTGGTCATTCAAGCTAGAGATAGTTTTGAGGACCAACAATGAACCATTTATAAAGGTTAATAAGAAATCTGTATTCTCAGTCTCTCAGATATGCAGATACATTGGTAATTTTGTTGGAACCCTTTTCTGTAAAAAATTGCTGAAGCCCACAGACATTACATTTTATGAATATAAGAAAATGAGCCATTTAAAAGTTGGTAGGTATATTTGTACATGAGGCTGTCAAGAGAATTTCATTTCCTTGGAGCTTAAAATAAATGCTACATTAGCACTTACGGCTACATTAAGCTTGGCTGAGATTGCGAATTATTTCTGAATATTTTCTTCACTTTCAAGATAGCAGGAACATATTTCCCTCCAGAGTAACTACTTAAATAAGAAGAGTGAGAGATTGCGTTTGCTATTTTCTGTACATATTCTGACAAGACACTTTGCTGAAGTGTGTCACAGAAAGCACTGGTTAGCTCAGTGTATATTCAATACACCTTCCTACTAACAGTCATGGGGGCACTGGGGAGAGGACCAGGGTCTGCTGTCCAGGAGACCACAGAATAGAGATCATCATAGATACAGGGAAGTTCTGTGAAAGGATCCACTCAGGTTTAAAAGGGGCACCAAAGGGATGATACAGTTTATCTCAAGAGATGGGATAAGGGGAGTCTAGAAGGGTGATGACAACACAGGGTTTAAGATTTCACTTCAAAGAGAGGATTATCAAGAATAAGAAATATTTTGATTGATTTCATTATAGGTAAAAAATAAACAAACTAAGAACCTGAAGGGATTCACTCATGTTTACATAGAAAGTTGGTGTCAAAGCTTTTACTGGTATCTAAGTTATTTGAGTCTAGTATTGTCAACATTTCTACTATTCGATATCGATTAAAAAGCCTTGTGAATAAAGGTGGGACCCTGGGGAACTTCCCCTGTTCCATGTTAATATGCCCATTGATATTGCCATTGCTCTTGTCTTGTTTATGAGACAATTTCTAGGAGAGACTAAAGATACATCTTTAAAGCCCTTTGTGGGAGATTATAATGTTTGTTGCTTGATTATGTTTAGTCTTAAGAAAGAAGACAGATAGTATGAGCTCACCTGTGAGGTAGAGATTGATTTCAATGTGTTTCACACCGTGCTTCAGTACAAATGAGCAGAAAGCCCCAAATAAACAAGCAAGCAAGCAGGCAAACAAAGCAAGCTGTATGTCATGCTTACCATCTGTGAGTAGGATTCCAACCCAAGTATGATCCAAGATCAACAGTGGATGTTGGCATCTCTGTCATTTGCATTGCAAAGGACTTCACAGTAACAAAAGCACATGCATTTCACATCAACATCATTTAAGGAGTGGTATGCTGGCACATGAAAAAATATTGTATCACCATCCACATTCTGCTATGCTCTTTGCTCTCATGTCAGTATCTTAGGAACTGTGCTGGTTACTACATCACTTAGAATAAGTACATAGAATGAGAAGTTCTCCCATTGGACATGAAACATTGCTTATTAACCTTTACATTAAAAGCTATGAAAACATAGACAAATTTATCACAAAAGATGACAATCATGAGCACTAAAAATAATGAGAAGCAGGGAGAGTTGTGTTTCTGTAGAACTAAAGAGCCCTGAAATTGGCTCAGCTGGTGGCGCCGAGGCATATGGAGTTGTGTAGAGAATGGCTTTTTGTTGGGGCCGAGAACCAATATTACTATCCATCCAGTTCTAAAATTCGCAAAGGAAAATGTTGTAAACTACATTATGATAAGAACAAAAACTAAGCCACATTACATAATGTTAATGGAGGCTAAAATATCTATCAAAGGAGTACTTCCTGTTTAATTTCCTTGCGGGGGTTATATTTACAGATATAGACTCCTTTATGGCTCTTAATAAGTGGTTCTCAATCTTCCTATTGCTGCGGCCCTTTAATATGGTTATGCTGACCCCCAACCATAAAATTATTTTGTTGCTCCTTCATAACTGTAGCTTTCCATTGTGATGGACCACAGTGTAAATATGTTATATGCGGGATATATGATAAGCACCCCGAAAGGGGTCCCACAGCTTGAAAACCGCGGCTCTAGATAAAGACTGGTGGTCACACTTTTTCACTCCATGACTTTGCTGAATTTTCCACCATCATGAAAGTTCTAAACCAAGTGGTACTAGAGAAAGTGTGTTTAATACTCCTATAGCGGTTGTAGAGTGGAATCCACTGGATACCAACAGAAAATGATGCCAAACTGAAAACTGCCCTTCAGTTGTATTAGCCAAGCACCTTCCTTGCTTGCCTGGGAGTAGTTGCGGGTTCAGACTCCCGAGTACTGTACGCTCTAGCACTCAGCTCAGGGCTAATTTGGAATCTGGAATCAGTGTTAACTTAATGCTCAGATTCACATATATCTCATATAGGTCCAGTATTTGGCTACTACAACATAAAACTAATCAGTGGCTTAAACTATGGAACTTGATTTGTTCACACTTACAGAAGCTAAAATGACCAACCTAAGGGGTTGGGGTTATGGCCTGATGATAGCCATTCCTCTAGGGAACACCTTCTCACTGCGGGCTCATGTGCCCTTTCTGCTGGTGTTCTCCATGGAGGGAGTGAACAAAGGGAATTTTGGTATTTCTTTTTAATAGATCTACTGATTATTCTTGGCATCACTATGGCTCTTGTCATTTTCCTATGTAGAAGCCATGTCTAAAGCTAAAGCCAGACCAGAAGTTATGATCTCAGTATATGAATTGCAGAAGGATGTCAACAATTGATCCATACTCACAAGTTTATTTTTTTTTAAAGTTAAACATGAAGAAACAATTGAGCTTAACACTTATAGATGTGTGGGACTGATCACTCTAGATGTACAACAAAATATGTTGATTTTAATAACTTCTGAGTTGTACCAGGTTATGCAGTGATTGATGAAGACCTATTGACCAAGGATCTTCAGAGGAATAAAATGGACAGACTAGATACTTAATTGTAAAGGGGGGAGGTATTAAATTGGCTTACATGTGTGGAGATTGGCCCTACTGTGCCAGAGAAACAGAGAACCTGGTATTTGCTCAGTTAGTTCAAGAAACTGGAAGAGTCATACAAGGGAGACTAATGACACCATCCCAGTTTGGGACTGATGGCCTAAAAGCACCCTGCAGTGTGGCTGATGTATCAACCAATGTTACAGTCCCAGTTTGAGGCTGCAGAGGTGAGGTCCCACACTATGGCAGCAGTACCAGAAACCCTTGCTCAGGTAGACTGAAGCTTGCTCATAATGAATGGGCAGGGCTGATCATTCAAGGAAGGCTTTTTAAACTTTGGTCACTATCCCACATGACAATCATCTTTGGAAGTGCTCCTACAGACAGCCAAGAATAATTCTCTGCTAATCTCCTAGGCATGCATCTCTCAATTCAAGCAAGTTGACAATCAAGATTAACTATTACAAACTGGGCGCCAGACAGTACATACTTGTAATTCTAACAGTTAAGAAACGGAGGAAGGAGAAATCTGAGACGATCATGGCTAGCAGAGGCTGTGCCACAAGACCCAATTCCCACCAGAAGGAAAACAATGAGGAAAGGAGAGAATGAGCAGGAGGAGAGGAAGAGTTAAAGGAAAAGGTTAATCACAACAGAAGGATTTCCATTAGGAGACAGAGAAATGCCCCAAAGCCCCATCTCATATAGCTTTGTAAAGCAGGGAGACCAATGGGCTGAGACTTAGGGGATTACCTTTGCCTATAAAGCTAGACCTTTACTATACATGGTGCTGTTCTCGAGTCTAGCTCACTAGAAGTCAGCCCTCAGGTTTATGGGAAAGCAAAGCACCCACCGGCCCTGTGTTTTATTTTGCTGCAGGAAGAAACAGTGGTTTAGCTGCATGCTTGCACTGGAGGAGGCTTGAAATTTGGTAGCTGCTTTTCTTCCCAGAGTGCATGCTTATCCTGGTGACTCCAGCACCCTGAACTATCTTTTTACTTCTGAGAGCAATGAGGTATTTCAGCAGTCTTGTGAATGAAAACATTCTAGAAATGGCTACCAGAAACCTCCCTGAAGTTTGTGCTTGGTGTACATAACCTGTGTTCGGTGTAGATTTCAGAAGCAAATGCGAACATCTTTGGGAAAACGGAGTAGGATGTGACAATGGGATTTCTTTTTTTTTTTTTTTTT
>NC_022009.1:12918393-12923225 GCF_000317375.1 Microtus ochrogaster | reverse complement strand
GCAGGAGCTGAAGGTGCCTGGGCTCCCTTACAGGGGACCCTGAGGCCTGCCCGGTAGGCAGGCACTCACTGCTCTGGGTGGGTAGCCTTAGAGTAGGAGCTTAAAACTGTTCTTGAGCACTGGTCCTAGCATAGAGCAGGTCCGGGTTGGGGGACAATGGGATTTCTAGCTGCAGTGTCTCTTTGCCCTTCCCAAACTCGTGTGATGACAGCTAAACACCATATGACAGCTCCTCCATGCCTCCACAGACTTACTGATTTTTAGCTGATGGAAAAAGATCACTGTCAGGGCTAGGAACAAAAGACAATATTGCTTCCATCAAAGTCTGGACTATGTATGATATACCACCTACATCTTTTTGTCTCACAGTATTGATTGTGGCAATTTGTTTTCCTGTCTATATTCTGATCTCTCATCCAAACAACGAACTCCTTTAAGTGGGTCTTTTCTATTGCAAAAGACCAGAATAGCATCTTCTGTTTTGCAGAATGCATAAGTGAATGAATGAAATATGAGTCTGCCGTTCTCCTGAGTGCTGTTTTTTCCTTCAGCAATGAACATCATTACTGTTTTCGGAAACCGCGCATGCACACAATACCCTTGACAACCTTGGCAAAGAGCCTCATGAAAGAGAATGATGAAAATGACCACTACTAATTGGTGTTAAATCACAATTAGAGTTAACTTCCAGCTGCTCCTCCTAATCATCTGTGCCTGCAGATTCTGCACAATCCTGCTGCCCTGGTGCCTTCGGGAGACTGCAGTAGCTTTGGCATTAGTGATTTAGGATCACCCAACAACAGGGCCTATGATTGCGGAGCAGCACCTGCCTCCAGGGCTTCGGCATGGAAGGCTCTTGGAAGAGCACATTTTTTCTCAGTTTCCTCTCAGAGATCTTCACAATACGCTTGAATCTGAGCAGAGTGTACGTATGGCTGTCTTTACTTCAACTCATCACCAGGATTGCAAATCCACTCTGAGTTCCACTTTCATAGTATGATCTATAAAACAGTCACCTTCAGGATGACGAATCTTATGCCTCCCAGTTCACACAGCCAGACACCACCTCATTTGTACTGGAAGTCAGCATTGCAAGATGTGATCTGGGAGAGGTAGACCTGAAGGCTACCCGACAGCCATTTGTAGCAGGGCCAGCCTAGGTTTTCTACCTCCAAGGTGGCTCTCTTTTCAGCTATGGGGGTTACAGTGGCAAATGCAGCAATTCTAGATGTTTGTCATGTGCATTTTAGATGAAGCAGAGACCTAATTATGGAGTCTTTTGAGCCCTTAAGCTGATTCTATTTAAGGCTCTCTGTTGGTCTGCTTCCAGACAGAATGAAGACTTTTCCACATCCAGTGGCCAGGACAAAGGTTGACAGAGCTTTCACCCTCCAGTATGCCTCTGGAAAAGTTTCTCAAATTCCAGAAGGGATGGGTTTAGTAATTAACATGTTTTCCATTTCTAAAGTTCATACCACATCTTAATTCCCAAGAATTAACATCAACGAGAGAACCACTGGAAACATGATGTCTTTCTTTTTTTTTATTTTTTATTTTTATTGAGAAAAGGAAAAAATAAACAAGTATCTGCCTCCTCCCAACCTCCCATTTCCCTCCCCCTCCTCCCACCCTTCTCCCCCTCCCCCTACTCCGGACCTTGGACTTTCCACAGGGCAGGGAACATGATGTCTTATCAACCCATCTTCATTTAAGGAGAAGTACTTATGAATGGAAAAGCAAGGTTTATATGAACGCTAAGGCTGCAATGTATGCTGTTTTCTTCATCCACGGCACCTTTCAGGATTCATTTGAATTTGGAATACATAAGATTTTTGGATCCAAACATCTTCTGTTTAGTTTTCCTTGTCATTTCTGGAACAACAACACAACAACAAAAGCCAATGAACATTCTCTTTGTTGAGTAATCATATACTGTAATTAACATAATGTTTAGTTACAATCTTTCTTTAGGGAACTCACGTTTTAATATGACTTTAGGCATAGTGCATCTGTGAGTTCTTTTCTCTTCAGTCCCAAAAAATATCTATATTCAATCACGTGGTTTGTCATTTTAGGGACTTATTCTTTTTACTTTATAAACTAACTCAACCAATTCATTTGTTTTTGTCCTCAGAGGCATCTGAGAATAGTTAGGACTCAATAAACATGAACTTAAAGGTGTCCATGCTGATTCTGAGGGTCACCTTAATGGCTTCTCAGGTTACATTTTTCAGAAGCATTTGCTTATTCAGAGGAGCTGTTTTCAAATGCTTGCAGTAAATTCAGTCAGACCGTCACCCATGAAGAGTAAAATAAATATTATAATGCATGTGCATGTTTAGAGATTACTAAGGGGTTTAAAACATACCCTTATAAGTGAGAGAGTGGAGAGCTGCCCTGTGGCTCAAATGAATTTCTAATAGCTGACTATTCTGGCCAAAAATAGCATCTCAGTTCACAGCATGCCCTTTTCCTCCCACCTGGGACGTGCATTTTGGAGATTTTGGCATTCTACCACAGTAACCTTTCCCCAAAGGTATCAAATCAAGCAGGTCTGCTAAATAGCCGGAGACACTCAGATGACCCAAGGAAGTCATGGTAATTTCTCCTGGAAAAAGTCATTCATTTTCCTTGTCTCCCATCTCCACCGTGTTATACTCAATTTGCTGAGCGCTTTTTGAAGTTGGCATTTGCTTTCATTTGGATCTGCAGGGGTTCAGGAGAGTCACGGCCCTCTAGGAAATATTCAGTTTGAAATGGGAACTTCAGAGTAAAAACTTCAACTGCTAATTCCTTGCATAGGAGTCAGTTGCCCCCTTGAGAGGCACAAACATTGGATGGAAGGTATTGGGCCCTGACCACAACTAGCTTCCTTTTAACCAGTAACTTTGTGGTTACTGTGGAAATGGTTGTGCGTGGAAGCACCATTCAGGTACATGGAATAGTTAGAATGTATTCTAGATCCCTTGCAAGTTAGCTATGACAGGAAGCTATGCCCCTTCTAGAACAAGAAAATGGCATCATTAATGTTTGGAATTCCAGCACTAGGATGTTTTGAGAAATCCACTCAGTCTTATGGAGTGTGCTGCCACTCAGCAGAAGGTCTGTACCAGTAAGAAGTGAGATAGATAGGATCCAGCCTGGTGGATTTAGGACTCCATCAAAGGAGACTGACTGCCAACTGGTTTGCAACAACACTCCATACCTAGTTACCAAATAGCTTATTACCAGTACCTGTAAAGACTGATGGGAGTGGCGATGGAGCAAAGGAATGTGCCTACAAGGGGTCTGTCACCTTTCTTCTAAGGTAGCCACTTTCTCCAAAGTGTTTGCAAATATCTCAAAAGACATGTTTGTTCCAGCACCAAAGTCAGCAGAGTGGACTTGGCAGTTTTGCAAAGGGTACTCTAACCCATTGTTGTTGTTGTTTTTTTCGTTTGGTTTTTAGAGACAGGATTTCTCTGTAGCTTTGGAGCCTGTCCTGGAACTAGCTCTGTAGACCAGGCTGGCCTTGAACTTATAGAGATCTTTCTGCCTCTGCCTCCCGAGATTAAAGGCATGTGCCACCACCGCCTGGCTTGGTACATTTCTTCAGAGGAGCGGATTTGTTTGTTTGTCTGTCTGCCTATTAGTTTTTGTTTTTAAATTCGGAACCAACAATTCTATGGAAGTTAGTTGCTGGCTGAAGTAATGAAGCATAGGAAAATAAATATGTTGGGGGGGGGGAGTAAGAAGATCTGCATCTTTTACACTGAAATAAGTCACATTATCTGGACTCCAGCTCCCGGATCAGGGCTCAGCTGTAGCCTCACCCCATTCTCCCCTCATCAGCTCCAGTTATACCCTCTTCTTCAAACTCCCACACAAGCAGCTTCTGCCTGTGCTCAGGATCTACTGCATGCTGCTTTTGAGGGTCAAATCATGTACTGAACAGATGCTCTGTCTTCAGAGATACACTGTTGAGTTCTCAACCAGGCAGTTCTCTTCGCTGTATCTCCCGCTCTCTGCACTCCAGGGATATTATTATTATGAATGAATAATAGTGGTATAAAATCCATCCATTTAATGCAGTGCATGTCACTTCTCTTTTTGGTGTTTGCATTTAATATGCATAACACAGCATGTATTGAGATGAAGGTAACAGGAAGAAAGTGAAAGAGGTTGGAATGTCCCGCCCCTCACTTTTCCCTTTATCTCCATCTTCCTTCTGCTCTTCCTTTCACTCTTTCTGCTTCTTCTCCACCTCTTTTGCTGGCTAAAATGTCTAAAATAGTGAAGGAGCATAATGATAGTTGAGATTATCTTGGAGGCACCTGGATACTTTCTCTCCCTGGTATTCTTTAGTTGTTTGTTTGCAGGGGAAAATAGGAAGCATCTTACCTGTGCACAGGAGAGGTGCACGGGGGCTTACTTCACATTCAGAAATAAAACAATCCCGATGGCACTCACGGTCAAAGAATGAAAGGAGCAACCCTTTCTTGCAGGAATTTTGTATTCAGCAACAAGATGCACTGAAAATCACAGGGATGTCAGAGTTTTGAGTTGAGTTTTCAAAAGGAATACTTGCTTCCCTCTGTTAACAGAAACAGCATCCATCACCACTTGCAAAACTCCACATACGTAGCAGAGCCTCTGTCAGTATTAAACTCTCAAGTGATGTGGGTAACACCGATGAATAACTTAGGGACAGACAAGGGCTGTGATATTATGTTTCAGGCTTGGTGTGTTTGAGTCATGAAGTGCAATGCTCCAGTCTCAGTCAGTTTCCCATTTCCTTCCTTCCTTCCTTCCTTCCTTCCTTCCTTCCTTCCTTCCTTCCTTCCTTCCTTCCT